>NC_091119.1:207757797-207865297 GCF_040183065.1 Periplaneta americana | reverse complement strand
AAATATGTAATCATCACCATTTTTCTAAGAGTAATAATCCTAAAAGAAACTCTTCCGGTCTACAAAATTTTCCTTCATCTCTTCAGAGACCGTCCTTGTGATCTCATTACTCATAAAACATAATTTAACTCTTATTTCGCACAAATATTTCGTGTTTTGTACTCAATTTCGCATTTTATGACAAATTAAAAACTACACTAATATGTTTAACTTGCTTTTAAATGTAAAATTACTTATTTTGGACGAATTTGGGCACATTCTCCATTTATCGCGATTGTGAAAATCAGCCATCTCTATTCATAAATTACATTCACGTCCTTCAGATAGCACGCAAGTTAGTTAATTGTGATGAAATGTTATCTGATTTCGACACTAAATTGTAAATATCTGCTTTTTTTTTACTATAGGGAGGTTAAGTAGTTTTGGAAACAGGAAGAATATGTTAAACTAAATTCAAGGGAAGAAAGAACAGGAATGGCATGGTGGAGATTAGGTATCTAGAGACTCAAGAATAAGAGAGGGAACGTAGAGAAGGATAAATGTCCTTTGTGTGGACTAGCTGAAGATGTAATGCATATTGCGTTAAAGTGTCAGGCAACGAATGACTTGAGAAACAGTCGGAAAAAAAATTTCTACAAATAAACGCTATAGTAGCTTATGAAAAATGAATGGTTACCTAAACACCAGCAATCTGCATAAATTAGGAAAATTTCTTTTTAGGATTAAAATTAGATGGGAAGAGAAAGCCAAAGCTCTAACGGAGATGGAATTATAAATGTTGAGTAGTCACACGATAAGAAACTACGAAGATTAGTCAATGAAGTTAACAGAATAATTCTTAAGATATTGAGCAAGAAATGAAAAAGCTAAGGTAGGAGTTTTAAATACAAGAGCTATACTTATTATTAGTTTTATTAGTTTATTATTATTATTATTAATATTATTATTACTCTAAACAGAGGATACTTATAGGTTCAGTATGTATCAGTTTTTGTTATATTTGTATAGAGAGTGATTGCGGATTAAGAACTAATCCGCCATGACGTCAACAAAGATCGATGAAATAAATAAATAATTAAATAAATAAATAAATAAATAATTAAATATCTGTTTTACCTGTAAGCCTACGTATTCTAAAATAGGCCTATTGCAAACGAAATGTTCACTTTCTTCAAAGTAGCGCAATATTTCATCATGAAAACTAATGTTTCATATGATATCAATTTCTAACAATGCTTTTGAGGAAAACAAAGGAGTGTTGAGGATGAGTGTGGACATCTGTACCTATATCGGAAATTGAGTGTAGTTTTAAACAGTATTATTTAAACATGAGGTCGAAAGGATACAATCCAGGGGATGAATGTTCAACTTGTTCTTTACATCAGATGGTATTGCTGCTGTAGGTGGTGTCATCTGCACGAATGGACATGACGCAGGCTGCAGTTGGTCCATTCTTGCTCCGAACGGAGCGGACTCAGTTTTGATTGTGTCTGTTTGCTCGGAGGCGGGATGGATTCCGCAGGCATCTGCGGGCGTGGTCACTTTGTTTCCTTCTGCGTTTATTTTTGTCCCTCTTATTTATCCAATAAGCTCTGATTGAGGTTCAATTGCAGCGCCATGTTCCGCCAAAAGTTTGGTGAACATTCCCCTGTCGTCGTTTTTCATGCTGCCAGTGTTCACCTTTGTTTGGTGGCTGGTCTGTAGAACTTGCTTAAAAATATCAATTTATGGCATTACATTTGCATTCTGTGTCCACATTGCGAGAGCTGTCCTTAATTTCTTGGATACATAAGTCAGACATTCTTGAGCTATAAAAAAAATTGGACTAGGCTATAATTTCGAAATTTCTGTAAGCAAACAATAAAAGAAATAATTGGTTTAAAACCACAAAAAAAACCTGAGATCTAAAATTGTTATTAATACGTAGGCTTGCAATGTAGGGGACCGATAGGATGCGTTACAGTGGTTTAAAAGTTCACTGTCCTTCACCAGTCAGGACTCTAGCAAGCGTAAACAGTGTACCTGCTGAATACTCCGTTCATCAGTCACTACTATAGCATGCGTAAACAGTGTACCTGCTGAATACTCCGTTCATCAGTCACTACTGTAGCATGCGTAGACAGTGTACCTGCTGAATACTCCGTTCATCAGTTACTACTGTAGCATGCGTAGACATTGTACCTGCTGAATACTCCGTTCATCAGTTACTACTGTAGCTTGCGTAAACAGTGTACCTGCTGAATACTCCGTTCATCAGTGACTACTGTAGCATGCGTAGACATTGTACCTGCAGAATACTCCGTTCATCAGTCACTACTGTAGCATGCGTAGACAGTGTACCTGCTGAATACTCCGTTCATCAGTTACTACTGTAGCATGCGTAAACAGTGTACCTGCTGAGTACTCCGTTCATCAGTTACTACTGTAGCATGCATAAACAGTGTACCTGCTGAATACTCCGTTCATCAGTTACTACGGTAGCATGCGTAAACAGTGTACCTGCTGAATACTCCGTTCATCAGTTACTACTGTAGCATGCGTAAACAGTGTACCTGCTGACTACTCCGTTCATCAGTTACTACTGTAGCATGCGTAGACAGTGTACCTGCTGAATACTCCGTTCATCAGTCACTACTGTAGCATGCGTAAACAGTGTACCTGCTGAGTACTCCGTTCATCAGTTACTACTGTAGCATGCGTAGACAGTGTACCTGCTGAATACTCCGTTCATCAGTTACTACTGTAGCATGCGTAAACAGTGTACCTGCTGACTACTCCGTTCATCAGTTACTACTGTAGCATGCGTAGACAGTGTACCTGCTGAGTACTCCGTTCATCAGTTACTACTGTAGCATGCGTAGACAGTGTACCTGCTGAATACTCCGTTCATCAGTTACTACTGTAGCATGCGTAGACAGTGTACCTGCTGAGTACTCCGTTCATCAGTTACTACTGTAGCATGCGTAGACAGTGTACCTGCTGAATACTCCGTTCATCAGTTACTACTGTAGCATGCGTAGACATTGTACCTGCTGAGTACTCCGTTCATCAGTTACTACGGTAGCATGCGTAAACAGTGTACCTGCTGAATACTCCGTTCATCAGTTACTACTGTAGCATGCGTAAACAGTGTACCTGCTGACTACTCCGTTCATCAGTTACTACTGTAGCATGCGTAAACAGTGTACCTGCTGAATACTCCGTTCATCAATTACTACTGTAGCATGCGTAAACAGTGTACCTGCTGAATACTCCGTTCATCAGTTACTATTGTAGCATGCGTAGACAGTGTACAGCTGTCAAAAGAAAAAGTGGCCGCTCTCCTGGAACAAAGTTCCCTTCGGGTATCTTCGCTACAATTCGGAGACAGGCGATGTTACATGTTGTTGGACCACGTTGCCTGATATCTACAGTTATAATTGAAGTATTGTGTGTGTTATCGATAGCATAATGGTAGCGTTGAGGCCTCTTATTCATGAGGTCCTGCGTTCGACTACAACCACGTGCTTTTTATGTTCTTTTTTGTTCTGTTTTTGAGAGAGACAAACTATACATAATGGCTCCTTTTTCTTTTACGATTATTTTAGTAATTAACATCAGGTTCATTATTATATTATGCCACGACTTTATCATTATGATATTGTGGCTGCAAATGGAAAGAAAAAAGATTTTATTCTCAATAAAAATATCTTTCGTGGCATAAACAAAACAAATTTACTGGCGTCGGCCTTAAAACATTCAAACAATTAAGCGTTCAAAAAACAAAACAAAAAGCCATAATTCAATATTTAGTCTATCTTCCTCTTATCTCGATCATCTTGCAGTCGAGTGGGCATGGAATTGACTAGTCTATGGAAATAGCGACTGTTTTTAGACACGATATTCCAGGCATTCTGAACATACATACATACATACATAAGTGTTCTGTCCATGGGCAGGTCTTTCATTGCAAACCCAGCAATCTCCAATCTTTCCTATTTTCTGCCTTCCTCTTAGCCTCCGCATATGATCCACATATCCTAATGTCGTCTATTATTCTTTTCAACCAGAGACCCAACCAATTCCTTTTTCTCTTTCTAATCAGTTTCAGCATCATTCTTTCTTCACTCACTTTTTCAAACACAATTTTATTTCTTATTCTGTCTGTCCACTTCACACGCACCGTTCTTCTCCACATCCACATTTCAAATGCTTCAATTCGTTTCTCTTCATTTCGTCGTAATGTCCATGTTCCTTCCCCATACAATGCCACACTCCACACAAAGCACTTCACTAGTCTCTTCCTTAGTTCTTTTTCCAGAGGTCCGCAGAAGATCCTTCTTCTTCTATTAAAAGCTTCCTTTGTTCATGTTTGCAGTTTTTCTTGGGAAGGATAGGCCTAAATGCGGTAACATCCCGTTGCTTTCCGCACACCACTATCTCTTTCGCATCTTATTAAATTCCAGGGGACCCAAGCGTGGAGATGAGGAGAGTGGATTTGACTAATTGGGCCCTCCGGACTTCACCGAAAGTCACGGCAAGGGTTAAATATTAATTCTATCAGGATGTTTGACCCTATCAGAGATCGGGAAATCTCAATTAGCCTTTGGCCCCCGCATCCTGGACTAGCTTCTACGAATCATCAGAAAATCTTAGAGTGTGATTGGGCCAATTTTTCCGAAAATGTTTCCACATTTTTGCCCTCGTAGCTCAGCGGACGAACGTCGGAATTTAGATGTCAACGTCTCAGGTTCAATTCCTCGTTACTCCTTTTCATTTTATTGTGGTTCAAGATAGTATAATGTAATAATACAAAAGGAAAAACTAATACCAGTATTATGCAACTGGATTTTTCCAAACCTAATATTAAATTTATGTTATTTATATCGCTAAAGAACGATTACAATATAAATAACTTGAATATTATTTATACAGTATCACTAAAGAACGATAACACAATATAAATGATAAATATCGGTTTGTTTAATTAATATAAGATATTATATAATACGTGTTTAATTATCTAAATAAAGTAACCTATTTTACAAAGAAAGATGTTTATTTGTGTTATAATAATTACCTACATAAAATACAGATTATTTACAATGCGAAAGAACAATAACAATATAAATAACTTGAATATTATTTTATAATGCTAATGAAGGAAAACAGAATATAGGGTAAATGATAGCTTGAATATTATTTATATCGCTAAAGAACGATAACAATATAAAAAACGTGAATATTATTCATATCGGAATTTCACAGATTTATTACAGATGTATTTAAGAAATTGTAGAAGAATAGTAATTAGTAACAGTGTCCTATTTATTCTTCTTGGAGCCAAATTTGTAACTTTTAAAAGTGTGGTTACTATGTTGAAGTGTATGTGTTGCAACGGATGCTTGATTTGTTATGTATGTGAGTCAGTTATGGGATGCTTGATGTCGTCGCAATGTCGTAATTATAGTTTGATTGTGTCTGTGTGACTATTGTGTATTAATTTATGATGTATGGTACGGAAAGCTGCATATTTGTGTTATAGAAGTGTTACGTATGTGTGTTGTTAATGTTTTTGTATGTTTCAAATTGATAACTGATATTTGTTTTGCAATCGCAATGCCTAATTTACGGATTGTTTATGTTTTGTTTACATCGCGTAAGCTAATTTAATTTTCTTTTCCATTTCTCTTTGTGCTTATCTGTTTTGTGTATAAAACTATAGCCCTAACATACATATGTAAAATAGGGCTAACCCCCACTGGAGATACAATAATAATAATAATAATAATAATAATAATAATAATAATAATAATAATAATAATTATTATTATTATTATTATATTATTATTATTATTATTATTATTATTATTATTATTATTATTATCATTCATATCGTTATAAAACGATAACAGAATACAAATGATGACTTGAATTTTATTCATATCCCTAAAGAACGATAACAAAATATAAATAACGTGATATCCATCAAGAACGATAACTGGATATAGAAAATGATAATTTGAATATCATTTACATCGCTAAAGAACGATTAAAAAATAAAATGAAAACTTGAAGAAGGCGCGAACCCACAACCTTTGAATCATTAAACAAGCACTCTACCGCTGGTCTGCGAGGAGCAGATATGGAACACTTCCATAGTTCCGGAACTGCTTGTACAAGCACATGCATCGTGTAACATCGCCGCGACCCGAAGTGGACTTTGAAAATATTCGCTGTTCACGAGTGCGGCCACTTTTTTTTTTTGACAGCTGTACCTGCTGAATACTCCGTTCATCAGTTACTACTGTAGCATGCGTAAACAATGTACCTACTGAATAATAATGTCTAAGGTTAAATCTTCTCAGGCATATATTTTTGCAGAGGAATTTTGTGAGTGTTTTGAAGTGAATGTGAGTGAATTCTGTGATAATTCTTCTGCACATATCGAAAGGTACGTAATATATATTTTATTTGTTGCTATGTAGCATACATTTACTTCCAGAGCTGTCCAGATTTGTTTATGTGGACGTTGTTATTCCCGTAATCGATCGCAGAACCAAGACAATGTCCTCGTACTAGCTCACGTCCCCGGCTTATGGTACTCTGTTGCAGTCAACATTTCTTCCCAAAATTACAAGCCTATTAATAAGCAATATATCTTCTGATTGTCAGATGGAGATAATGTTAACCATTTAAGAAACGATGAGTTTGAAAATTTGAATGACACAAAATTTCACAAAAGATACAGCGTCACGAAGATTGAGGTACTCAAAATTTTAGAAGAAATTGATCATGGGTTAGAATATCATCAGAACAGCTGGAACAAAGCTGAAACCAGTCAACTAGGTAACAAACAACTTAGTTTAAATAAATACATGAAAGTGGTTACTATAACTACTTTATATACCTCTGGAATACTGTAGTAGTAAACTAGTACATAATATACATTGAAACATAACAAAACGTAATTGGTATATATTAACTTTCATTTATTTTAATTAAATTGAAAATAGTTACTTAACACAGCATATTAGGTATCAAGTTTCTACTTTCTATCAGCTTCGCAACTATACTTCACAGTACAGTAAATTCATGTCTTTAATTTTTTTCATTCTGGATAATAGGTTTCAAGAATACTTTTTTTCTTTTAACATACAGGCCTACAGGGTTTTCTTCAAAAGTAACCCATAATTGCAATTCAAATTGAATGACGGGATTTTACTAAAAATACAAAAGGCAATCAAATAAGAGCGAATCTAACCTCACAAGAAATTGTTTGAGCAACAGCACGTAATCCACCCAACAACGCATAATTAGAATTAGATGATTAACCGCAATTATAACAGTATATGCACCCAAACTAGTACATAAAAAAATAATAAACCCAAGTCAAAACAAACCCAGTAAAATAAGGAATTACAAACCAAACTAATAGAGATAAAAGTAATTTAAAACAGGAGCAAAATAATAACATAAATAATTAGATGGAAAGGGAAATGTTTGCTCCCTTAGGTACGTCAGACCTTGTATTTAGAAGGGAATATTATTTATCGCAATGAAATATTTTTGTGTCTATTTTTGTGCGAGTTTTGACGTCATCAATAAACTTTTTAAATTGCAACCTACAGTTCTTTAATATCTCCTGATAAAACATATTAGTTTGTTAGTCCCTATGTAACGAAAGTAGTTTTATAATAAAATATGTGATAGAATTGAGTTTCTGATAGGATTTCATGACAGAAGACGTACACAACAAGAGGTACTCATTAAACTCATCCAAATAGGCCTTTATTTCTGAGTCAACTATGAATAGAACAGAAGCAAAATTCAGAGAACACACTTACTTACTTACTTACTTACTTACTTACTGACTTTTAAGGAACCCGGAGGTTCATTTCCGCCCTCACATAAGCCCGCCATTGGTCCCTATCCTGTGCAAAATTAATCCATTCTCTATCATCATATCCTACCTCCCTCAAATCCATTTTAATATTATCTTCCCATCTACGTCTCGGCCTCCCTAAAGGTCTTTTCCCTCCGGCCTCCCAACTAACACTCTACAGTATATGCATTTCTGGGTTCGCCCATACGTGCTACATGCCCTGCCCATCTCAAACGTCTGGATTTAATGTTCCTAATTATGTGAGGTGAAGAATACAATGCGTGCAGTTCTGTGTTGTGTAACTTTCTCCATTCTCTTGTAACTTCATCCCGCTTAGCCCCAAATATTTTCCTAAAAACCTTATTCTCAAATACCCTCAATGAGAACACAGATACGTTAACAATATAAAAAGTTCATTTGTTGTTAAGAACATCTAATTTCTTATTGATCATCAAGGTGGTAATGGTGGTGGTGGTGATATTTAACCTTTTTGTTTCTTGTTTCTTATTGTTATAATAAACTCCCATTTCTTTACGAACAAATTGTTCTTTTTATTTTTACAGAATCTAAGAATTTGTCACAGTTATGGCCACTTGAACTGGAAACTTATTTTAGGATACCCTTGTACATTTTCAAAATATTAAATGTCGTTTAAAAATACCGGCATTGTTCCCGTGTAAAATTAGCTCTGAGTGGACGCATGTGTTATAGAAGAAGTGGACCACACTTCCAAATATTATGAAGATTAGTTTCTTGCATGGCCGCGAGTGGCGCAGCAGTGCCCCCCCCCCCGCCGGACTGATGTATGTATTCAGGCGCTCTTAATGATGCCAGCGCGCCCAGCTACTGTTCAGAATAGGCCGTGTCACCGCCAGACATGTGCATTCATTCGGCCATTGAGTCCTGCGTGAATACCGGGCCCCGAGCCACTCACATATGCTTTTGTGTGTCTGGATACATTGTATGAGGAACCATCGCGCACAGCACAGCTCCCGCTGAGCGAGACTCGCCGCAAAACAGCAGTGGCGTGCAGGACACCCGCATTCCAGGCGTTGCGCAACCTGTAGTCAATTCCGAGATGCGAAACGGTTCACTGTCTGTGAATTTGTTATGATGTTTCTGTTTCATACTTAGACAGAAATGCAAACTAAGGATAGTTTCGAAGCCGGTCCCTTTGTTCAATAGTTCTTTTCTTTTTTCCTTTTCTCTTCGAGATTTTCAAGTTGCATTCCCTCTTCAGTCTATCTTTAATTGTGGGTAGACTAACCGTAAAGAATTATGAAGCATCATACATATCCACCCAATTTATTAATGGACACGGAAAATTTATTTCATATTTTGAACGTTTCAAAATTGACAACCCAAACGGCTCTTCATGTCCCTGTGAACACCCCACACAAACAGTAGACCACCTGTTATTCGAGTGCCCGCTACAAGAACGCAAGAGATACCGGCTAGGAACCCACCTTAGCATGTGCGATACAACTTTCTCACCACCAATAACAAAAGTTCTTCTGAAGCAATGTTGCTTAAAGGAATTTCACAGATTATTACAGATGTGTTTAAGACCTTGTAGTAAATAACAGTATTTAGTAACACTGTCCTATTTATTCTTCTTGGAGCCAAAATTGTAACTTTTAAAAGTGTGGTTACTATGTTAAGTGTATGTGTTGTAGAGGATGCTTGATTTGTTATGCATGTGAGTCACAGTTATGGGATGCTTGATGTTGTCGCAATGTCTTAATTATAGTTTGATTGTGTTTGTGTGACTATTGTGTATTAATTTATGATGTATGGTACGGAAAGCTGCATATTTTTGTTATAGAGAACGACTTTTAAGAAGTGTTACGTGTGTGTGTTGTAACTGTTTTTTGTATGTCTCAAATTGATGCCTGATGTTTACTTTGCAATCGCAGTATCTAAATTACGGATTGTTTATGTTTTGTTTACATTGTGTAAGCTAATTTATTTTTTTCTTTTCCATTTGTCTTTATGCCTTTTTTTCTTTTGTGTATGTATGTATGTGTGTGTGTGTGTGTGTGTGTGTGTGTAAAACTATAGCCCTAGCATACATACGTAAAATAGGGCTACCCCCCCTTTGGAGATACAATAATAATTCCCTCTTCAGTCTCTCCAGAGCTTTACTCTGTCTTCTCCTACTTCTTCTTTGTTTTCTGCGTTCTCCTGGTGACTAAGTAATTAGTAATGTTCTTAGGTTACCTTTCATGTCCTTCTCGTTGCACCTATTATGGTCGAGACGCGCCCAACTTGTTGAAAACGCTTCTTTTGTTTTCGCCTCCCACGCAAGTTTCATTTCGTCACTTCATGAGTGACACGTGGGCCTATTAAATGTGTCCACAGATCGTATATTCCGAACAGAATTGTTTTATAGAAGTATAAAAATTATTTAGGCCTATTTTCTGTCAATAACCTTTACTAATTTGTAGTTTATAGCCCTTCACATTGGTAAACTCAATAATATGCCTAAAAGACAAGTACAGTACTCATATCCTTTCGGGCATCTTCAGGTCTCTCTTTATATGACTAAGTTTATCCATAACCCTATTTGAACATGAAATATTTACATCGTTAATAAATTGTTTTAAGAAAAATCAGTCAGCGAAGATAAAATTTCCCATTTAAAATAAATATCTCCACAAAACTACACAAGAAAACACAAAAGAGGATTTAAACACATTCATTTACTGAGAAATTTCAATACTAAGGCAGGCTAACGATGATACAAGACGTCCTGATGTCGCTGCCAAATCATCAGACAAAAACGTTAGAATTTTAGGATGGATTTTCTACGGGCATCTTATAAGATTAATTAAACATAACGTTGCTAGGTTGCTAGAGCAACGGATATTGCTACCATTCACCACAGGTGCATGACCGTTTGGAATCTATGTACCCGCGATAAATATAGGGTGTAAAGTTTATACAGTGGAGTTGGGTGCATAATAGTTTAGTTTACTTTATTTAAGAAGTCATTAAGTAATACAGCATTACGAAACCTAAGTCGAAATTGAAACTATTATATCAAATTAATTAAAATTACATTCACTATATTCCTGTGCTGTGTAAAAGATTCTGACGAAGAGCATATCCTTTAATTTTGTTTTATAAACTCCAACATTATTAATATTTCTGATGTTAATAGGATTGTATTACAAAGTTGCACACCCACAGCAAAATGGCTATTACAAACTTACTTACTTACTTATTAACTTACTTACTGGCTTTTAAGGAACCCGGAGGTTCATTGCAGCCCTCACATAAGCCCGCCATTCGTCCCTATCCTGAGCAAGATTAATCCATTCTCTATCATCATATCCCACCTCCCTCAAATCCATTTTAATATTATCTTCCCGTCTACGTCTCGGCCTTCCTAAAGGTCTTTTTCCCCTCCGGCCTCCCAACTAACATTCTATATGCATTTCTGGATTCGCCCATACGTGCTACATGTCCTGCCCATCTCAAACGTCTGGATTTAATGTTCCTAATTATGTCAGGTAAAGAATACAATGCGTGCAGTTCTGTGTTGTGTAACTTTCTCCATTCTCCTGTAACTTCATCCCTCTTAGTCCCAAATATTTTCCTAAGCATCTTATTCTCAAACACTCTTAACCTATGTTCTTCTCTAAATTAATTAACCTAATGAATTAAAATTACATTCACTACATTCCTGTACTGTGTAAAATATTCTGGTGAAGAGCATATCCTTTAATTTTGCTTTATAAACTCCAACATTATTAATATTTCTAATGTTAAGAGGATTTTATTACAAAGTTGCACACCCACAGCAAAATGGCTATGACAAACCTACAAATCTACATTTAGGAGTAGTTAGATCATGGATATTTCTAGTCCCGTGAGAAAGTATCGTAGAATCATATTCACTCGAAAGATACAAGTGGGTATTAAATTGCAATAAGCATTTTCTGCTATTCCAAAATTCTGAAGTTATTTGATCATTTGATTTATTAGATATGTAAAGTCCGCGTCACCGTTTTTGGCGTGTGAAATAAGTAATGGGAACGTTAAGTGCGAGTGTTTTATATTTTTCGCAGTCAGTCACACAACTGTGTTTGGCAAATGGCTGATGTGACGTGTATATGAAGTGGTACAATTCTCAGCTGCAGTACCAACATGCTCACAAACTAGGTACTATATATCTAGGACACACGCCAAAAACGCTGGCGCCAGCTATACCATCTTCACTGCTAAATCATCATTGTTCTGTTTTTATATTGACATCTCTGACTACTTGAATGTTCATCGTTTGCAGTTTTGTTTTATTCATGTCAGCCAGGGATTGTAATTTTAATGCGCTGAAATACTTTTCTTCAAAATTTGTTGCACCATGACGTAGCATGATATTCTCGTAGAGCTCCTGGATTCCCGCACGCCGCTGTGCACAAGCTAATGCAGGCGGAATGGCATTTGAATGGATTAAAAATAGTGGAGAGGATGCCCCGTGTGATTCCTGGCCCACACCAAAGTGAAGTGCGTGGAAATAGAAGAACTGAAAGAGTATGCTTTCATGCTTGCTATATTCTACAAGCAGCGCCGCGTACATTAGGGCTGAATGGCGGCAGCCGAGGAAGTGATACACAATGGACACCATTTTTTTCTCTGAAATGATTCAATTTCATTTTTTTTTCGTTTTGGCGTATTAATTGTTTCTTTGTTCTCCAAAAGAATGAATTTCATTTCTGAGCAGAATGCGTGGGATAATATTTCTGTGAAAGACCTAAGAACAGCGTCGTGTAGGTCTCATCTATGCAATGCTTGATTTTGCCGTTGAGATCATGCTTACTCAATTCAATTCCTTTATTCTGTAGGATTTTTGTAACACCTTTGCTGACTATCCCCACTGTCCTTCATTTTAAGTGTTCTGATCAGTTATGAGAAACAAATTCCTGATAAGTTATAAGAAATAGATTCCTGATAAGTTATAGGAAATAGATTCCTGATCAGTTATAAGAAACAGATTCCTGATAAGTTATAAGAAATAGATACCTGATCAGTTATAAGAAACAGATTCCTGGTAAGTTATAAGAAATAGATTCCTGATCAGTTATAAGAAACAGATTCCTGATAAGTTATAAGAAATAGATTCCTGATCAGTTATAAGAAACAGATTCCTGATCAGTTATAAGAAATAGATTCCTGATCAGTTACAAGAAACAGATTCCTGATAAGTTATAAGAAATAGATTCCTGATCAGTTATAAGAAATAGATTCCTGATCAGTTATAAGAAACAAATTCCTGATGAGTTATAAGAAATAGATTCGTGATCAGTTATAAGAAACAAATTCCTGATGAGTTATAAGAAATAGATTCGTGATCAGTTATAAGAAACAAATTCCTGATGAGTTATAAGAAATAGATTCCTGATAAGTTATAAGAAATAGATTCCTGATCAGTTATAAGAAACAAATTCCTGATAATTTATAAGAAATAGATTCCTGATCAGTTATAAGAAACAAATTCCTGATAAGTTATAAGAAATAGATTCCTGATCAGTTATGAGAAACAAATTCCTGATAAGTTATAAGAAATAGATTCCTGATCAGTTATAAGAAACAAATTCCTGATGAGTTATAAGAAATAGATTCGTGATCAGTTATAGGAAACAAATTCCTGATAAATTATAAGAAATAGATTCCTGATCAGTTATAAGAAATAGATCCCTGATCAGTTATAAGAAACAAATTCCTGATAAGTTATAAGAAATAGATTCCTGATCAGTTATAAGAAATAGATTCCTGATAAGTTATAAGAAATAGATTCCTGATCAGTTATAAGAAACAGATTCCTGATAAGTTATAAGAAATAGATTCCTGATCAGTTATAAGAAACAGATTCCTGATAAATTATAAGAAATAGATTCCTGATCAGTTATAAGAAACAGTATTTAGTAATTTTAAGTTATCAGACAGTTTATTATATAATTTTGGGCCAAGATATAAGTGACTATTTTGAGACTTACTTAACCGGAAATATGGAATATGAACTTTATTCCTCAGCCTTGTTTTATTACTGTGTTGTTCACTTTTTAAATTAAAGTGAGCTAATAAATTATGCATTAAAATTAAAATGTCAAAAAAATAGTCCAAGAAAACACAATTTAAATCAACTTCTGGAGTTGTGCACAAAGAATCACTTTTTCAGAGTAATATTAAAAAAAAAAAAAAAACTTCAGTCCATTTTGAGCAAAGATTCGCATTCTCTTTTCCAGTTTGCTATTTTCTTTGAGATCTCATATTCCTTCAAACAAGAAATGTTTTCAAATAAATCATGTTCATCCAGGTCGATTCCTGCATTTGAAGAAACTTAATGAGCTGTCTCTTGAGATATTTCTCTTTTTGGAAAAGAAGTCAGCAGTATAATTTCTGTAGATATCTTATCTTGCCAATGGATAGGCTCCGAGTTATTCAACAGGATTTTCATCAAATTACAATATTTGATACCGATGCTGAAAATCCGGGAATATTTGAAGACAAATTATTAGAATCCGGGGATGAATTTTGTCCGGAAAAAAAAGCAATACTCGGGGACTGTGCTTGCAAAGCGTGAATGTCTAGTAGGCTTAAGGGATGTCATGGATGAAATTGCTATTTTTTTTATTGTTAAGCCACGTCGTTAATTTTTTGTACAATTAATCACGGTGCACATAATGATGTGGTAAAGTTTCGTTACAGCAGGTCGATTAGTTTCTAGGTTCATCAGGTTGATCAGGAAAAGAGGGCCATTTATGAACCTTGTATTCCCTACCTTAGTGCCAAGTATAACATCCCTCTCTTCAATTGGTCAGTGACAGGTTTATTCTTTGGTGCTCGGAGTTCTTTACCAAAATTTACATATCATTTTTTAAAATAATTATCAATATAATCTTTTGAAATTCAAAAAATAATCTTGCAAATTCTCAAAGATTCCCTGCAGATTATACAGTTTCATTTATACCACTCAGAAGGCCTTAATTAAGGATATGCTAATTTTAAATAAAATCTTTTATTTATAAGTATAATTTTATAGTCATCTTCTAAGATTTTATTTTATAATTGATAATCAATGGTCCTTAATTATTACATTTTATTTTTATAACAATATTCATATTTAATTGGTTATATTTGTTTGCTACTAATTTCCGGATCCTCGTGGTCATCCTTAATTAAGGCCGGATGAGTTTCTCTCTCTCTCAAGAATATTTTGAAAAAATTTGCATATTTCAAAATGAAATGTGTCGCTCAATTTTTCAGTAAAATGCCTGAATTTTTTTTTTTTTGCAAGACCATTGGCATATTTAGAAAAATATCACGCATTAGTTTTCCTATATCTTTCCTACAAATGGGAGAAACTTTTTATTAGCACTCATATCTAAAAATAAAAATTCACCATTGCCACTATACTTATTTTATATATTCAATTATGAGTTTTTAGATTTGAAAAACTTAATTATATAAGTTGTTCTTGTTTAGTCAACTGTCGTAAGACAGGTCTGAACCTCATAAGTGATACCAATATGGCACCACTTATGAGGCAACTATGCCAGGATATAATGAGGTAAGGTGGCCAGTTCCTTTCCCAGTATATAAATATGAGCTTTTATTAATAGTACATTATGCAACGAGCCTATAATGGTAGTAATTAAGATGCGAGTATGTTTGTTTATGAAACTCGCTTGCGCTCGTTTCATAATTTTCATACGAGTGTCTTAATTATCATTATAGGCAAGTTTCATACGACTTTTCATACTCGACCATATTTCTAACTTGAAATTATTCATAAGTATTCATGTTATGGTTATCTAAGTGAAGAGCGGAACTGACCTTCTAAATTGTGAGATGTGCGCAGACTCGAAAGTATTGATTTTTTCCGAGGCA
Organism: Periplaneta americana; assembly: GCF_040183065.1. NCBI lineage: Eukaryota > Metazoa > Arthropoda > Insecta > Blattodea > Blattidae > Periplaneta > Periplaneta americana. The sequence goes on along the minus strand of NC_091119.1, from coordinate 207,849,540 downwards.
CGAATTTCATTGACTTTGATATAATCTAGAGAATAACATGAACATTAATATTGATATAACCTGGAAATTGATTTAGAATTGAAAAACGAGATGACAAATTGAATTTATTTGAATATTATTTACAATTAACGCTAATTATTATAGTAACAGAACATAACCTTCTGCGACAGTATTGGATTTCCAGCCTCCGTGACGTTTCGCTAATTGTCTTTCGATTGCATATCCGAGAATAATCGATACTTGAGGTTTTATAATGGTACAATGGTGATTTCGGGCGGCCGGGTAGCTCAGTTGGTAGAGCAGCTGGCTACGGACTGGAAGGTCCGGGGTTCGATCCCAGGTGGCGACAGGATTTTTTCTCGTTGCCAAACTTTCAGAACGGCCCCGAGGTTCACTCAGTCTTCTATAAAATTGAGTACCGGGTCTTCCCCGGGGGTAAAAGGCGACCAGAGCGTGGTGCCGACCACACCACCTCATTCTAGTGCCGAGGTCATAGAAAGCATGGGGCTCTACCTCCATGCCCCCCAAGTGCCTTCATGGCATGTTACGGGGATACCTTTTACCTTTACCTTTTACAATGGTGATTTCTCATTGGCTGAATAACTGAAGTATAATGAATAAGTGTACTTTAATGAGGTGCATTAAAGGGCTACTACCAGGTGTATAATTACTACATTTCGACATGGTCGAGCATAAAGTATAATATGCTTTTATTATGCCGAAAATTTGAATTTTAAATGTTTTGAAACAAGATTGTATTGGTTAGTTATAAATATATTTTATGCTACTGACGAAATTTTAAGTATGGAGATTAAAAATATGTAGTAATATAAGTTTGTATATCTGTGTTTAAGTTTGACACTGTCTATTGTCAGTATGGAGCTTAATGTCGAGAAAAAATATTACATTACATTCATCGATCAAAATTTAGAAAATTGGTTGAACAGTTTTACAGCTAGTTGAACGAAATGGGTTGCAGAAAAACACTTGTTGAGTCTTGTTTGTGGTTAGTGGCTTCAAACCTGGTCCATGACGATTCATATCCTTGGCTTGGATTCTAGGTATAAAATTGCGTTGCATGCTGACAGTTGGCGGTGTGATGAAGTGTCAGCAGTCTATTTGGTACTGCGAGGAAAGATTCGCCGTTGATGAAATGTGTTACCTGACGGGACAATAGGGACTGTCGATTAATAATCCAATGTTCTTTGCTGGAAGTTAAATATCATCATTATTCTCAGCCAGGACCACCATGTAAGAAGCGGAGTTTCCTTCTTTATAAATTACACACATGAATATATGAAGTGTGCCAGTTCGGTTGTTCTGTCCGGAATAAATTTCTTACAAGCTTTTTCGTAATGCGATGTATTGTATGTTTTCCGAACGCTGTGACTCCCTTAGTTACGTGATGACCTCACCAAGGTGCTGACCCCAAACAGAACGTGGCGACATGGGTGGCCATTCCATAAATGAAGCATCTTCGTGCAGGAAATCGCAGCCAATCTGCGGTAAACCACTGGCACGATAAACAGAGACAAAATTCACAGGAAGGGTGTGTCTTACTCCTGCAATGCACAGTACAAGCGCTGTGAACTGAAATATTGCACAATTAACGATTGACACCAGATGATAGATTGACTTTCTGTACCAAAGAGCCCAAAACAGGTGTCATTTATGAGATCATATTCCATAATAGGCCTAATTCGATCATACGTGAACGCATTTATAGTAGTAAACCACGTGATTTTATTAGTAGACCCTGGAATATAAGCAAAGGTGTCCCTCAGGGTAGAGTTCTTGGTCTTGTTTTGTTTTTGATATAACTGAAATGTCATATGCAGAGGAAATGCTGCACAGGTGGGAACCCCACCAATTGCACCTCTTTGGGCTAGCAACCCATTGAGCGTCATTTTTACATTGCTTTCAAGTCTCAACAGAAGCCTCGGATGACAAGGATGGATTATAACGATGACGACTCAGGCAAGAACAAGGACAAGACATGGAAAAAAGAAAATATTTTATTAATATTGAAAAATCGAAAATCATGTCATTTTGTGGGAAATTCCCTGTACCAAGCAAAATCTGTTTGAATAATAAAATAATAGAAAGAGTAAATACCTTCACTTATCTTGGCTATACACTATCACCTTATGATGAAGTAGATATTGCTGAAAAAATATGTAAATATAATAAAACAATGGGGATCATTAATAAAATCATGAAACCTTCACTAGCACAAAGACACACAAGAATAGGCTTGTATAAAACCTTGGCACAGCCAGTATTAAGCTATGGTAGCGAAGCGTGGACTGTGAAGAATAAAGATGTCAGTCGAATAACAGCAAGTGAGATGAGGTTTATGAGAGCAACAGCTGGATATACTCGATGGGATCATAAAAAAAATGAGAACCTAATGCAAGAACTTCAAATAGAACCCATTATGCAGTTCATCAGCAAATATCAACTTCAGTGGAAGGGTCATCTCGAACGAATGAATCGATGCAGAATTCCAAAAGCACTGCTTCATTACCATCCATATGGCAAAAGATCTCTGGGCCGTCCAAAGAAGAGATGGACTGAAAATTCTAGTTTGAGACCGTAACAGGCCACTTGGCCTAATACTTGTTAGGAAGATGATGATGATGATGATGATGATTAACATTTGATTTACAAAACTATAAAGTCGTATTGAATTTGATGATAAAGTGTTATTGTTTGGGGATTCTTATATTAACCTAAATAATGTTTAATATTTATTTGATTCTAATATTCTGTCAGTCAACTCTTCTAAAATTATAGTTATTTTTATTAACTGATAAATGTAATAAATTACCTAATTTCATCCTTATATTAAACTACACATGTCTGGCTGTTTCTCAAGTACCTGTAAATGCCCAATTTTATTAATCTTCCGAAGTTAAATATTTAAGGATCATAATTGATAAACACCTGAAATGGGACAAACATATCAACTGTCTTTGTGACTAATTACGCAGAATTATATAGTGTTTGTTTTGTTGGGTTGAGAAATTACTTACCAATATAAGTATTACGTACAGTTTTTTTTCAAGCCACGTCGTTGATTTTTTGTACACTTAAGCACAGTATACATAATGATGTGGTGAAGTTTCGTTACAGCAGGTCGATTTGTTTCTCAGTTATTAACAAGAATATTTTGGAGAAAATTTGCATATTTCAAAATGAAATGTGTCGCTCAATTTTTCAGTAAAATGTCTGAATTTTTTTTCTTTGCAAGACCAGTGGCATATTTAGAAAAATATCACGCATTAGTTTTCCTATATCTTTCCTACAAACGGGAGAAACTTTTTTTTATTGGCACTCATATCGAAAAATAAAAGTTCACCATTTCCACTATACATATTTTATCTTTTATTTCAAAAAGAGTTCATTTAATCATAAAACCCATGCGCTGTTTTGTTAACTACATTATACAGAACATGCAGTAAGAATTTCATGTTCGTAGCATAAAAATAATAAGAGCTTTAACACTTCGAACCTGACGGAAAAAGTGTGGGAAAACACTTCGTAAGATTTGCATGGAATTAAAATTCAAAGGTGCAGCCGTTTATATTATGCTTAATTTTTGTATTTCCGGGCGCCATAGAGCATTGAAATTTGCCTAACATACAAATAAGAGTAGCGGATTCATTTTTCACAAGAAAATGAAAATGCGTTTTTTGACTGAAAATTACCAAAATTTCACCTGTCTCCCCCCTTTTATATGTGTAGTATATGTAGTAGTAGTAGTAGTAGTAGTAGTAGTAGTAGTAGTAGTAGTAGTAGTAGTAGTAGTAGTAGTAGTAGTATTTATTTATTTATTTAACCTGGTAGAGATAAGGCCGTCAGGCCTTCTTTGCCCCTCTACCAGGAGATTCCAACTATAATATGAACAATAAAATTACAATTAGTATTAAATTTACAATTACAATTACAATAAAAATCAAAGTACGAAATGATTACCCACTAATTAAAGCTAGATAATTTATCATAGAAAACAAAGAATATTTTATATTTACTGAATTACAAATTAAACCTAGAATAACAAAATTGTATAGTGATGAAATTACTGAATATTGAAATATTTTGTGATAGATTAAGGAAACTATTTACAAGAAATCAATTACTGACCAAGTGCCTAGTAAGTTTGCGTTTGAATTTAATTTTATTTCGACAGTCCCTGATGCTAGCAGGTAGCGAATTCCACAGTCTTGGCAGGGCTATTGTGAAAGAGGATGAGTATGAGGTGCGATGGATGGTATTGTTAGTATTGTTTCATGACGAGAGCGTGTGTTCAGATTATGGTGGGAAGAAAAGTAAGTGAAGCGAGACGACAGGTACGAAGGAATAGAAGAGTTCAAGATTTCGAAGAGAAGGAGAAGTGAATGTAAATTTCTTTTCTTATCTAGTTTAAGCCAACCTATTGCTTCGAGGGATGGGGTAATATGATCATATTTACGAACATTGCTTACAAAACGTACACACAAATTATGAGCACGTTGAAGTTTCGTTTTGTTGTCGCTGGAGAGGTCAGTCAGTAAAATGTCAGCATAGTCAAAATAGGGAAATACAAGCGTCTGCACAAGGGACTTTTTTAAGCAAGATGGAAGATGATGATTTCAATCTGAACGTGATTTAGAAAAAATAAATAGGCCTACTTCCATAACTGCAGTTAGTCCAAACGCGTTAGTAGACAAGACTGCCTGTCTGTTTCTATGTTAGGGACGAACTATTTTCAGAAGAACAAAAATTCTAAATAGATGATGTGGCTGGCTGACTGCAGCACAGCAGATAATGTAACGCTAGACACCTGCCACCCTGCATATTGAACTCCGAAGGCCAAGTCAGATGAAGCAGATCGACAGCTTTGTCAGGATGTCGAGTGACCTGGATTGGTATCTCCTGGATGTTTTGTACTTTACATCTTTCTATTAGGAATTGATGGCCAAGAAAATTTGTAATGATCATGTAAACAAGGGCCGGCGTTGACTCGGGTGCATTTCCCGCCCGACGCCTGTTAGCTTGATTGATCGGCAATAGAAGCTGCCGCAGCCCCCCGCCGGCAGGGCCGCATTCCAGGCGAGCCTCAACTGTCTTACGCTCCAGACTGCGCGGTTCCAACCGCCGCCCGCCACAAACCTCCTCCACTGCCTAATCCACACGGCTCCGTGTTCAAAACTGCTTTGTTTTCATTAACACAGCGAAGTCTGCATTTGTGAAAAAGCATTACATACAAAAAATGAATGTTAAACATGTGACATGTCACGTCTGGGATGCCTGCGGGAGGGACAACATTTCTATACAATGAAATTATAAAAGTTCAATTCCTTTATGGCTCTGCTGGACAATATTATGGAATGAACTTTGTATTTATTCTCATGTTGGGGCATGTGTCATGCAAGGCAGCCAGTACAAGTACATTACAAAGTTCGTCTTATTTATTATTTTACCTACCTGCAGCGGTCTTTGAGGGCTGTCCTTCCTTAAGGAGATTCAAGAATAATTTAAAGAGTTGTGTATAAAGTGAAAATTAAAATTAAGGTGACATTCAACATTTAATTTTTTAAGGTGACATGTATTTATCTAGCCTGACGACTTTACTTCCTTGCTTTGAATTGTAAATTATTTAAAAATGGCGTGTAAGAGGGTCTTAGACTAGAAATGTTTAGTTTAAATGTAGTTCTGTTTATAAGTATGCATAAGGATGCAATTATTTGACTTATTTGAACTGTTGTATCAGTGAAGCGAGGTGAGTCAGTGATGTTATGGTTTTACAGTGCAGTGAACAGTTCCGATCAGTGATAATTTATAGTGTCAGTGAAATGTGTGCTAAAGTGTCAGTGAAATGCGTCATAGTGCCACTACAGGGAATGAGATGAAAGTAAAGTGAAAGACTATTGAAACTTATGTAGGACCTATACATAATTATGTAGGTTGTGTTGTAAAATTAGGTGTTTTATTTTAGGTTTTATTATTATTGTGTTAAATTGTATTATGTATTCTTATTGTAGTGTGTATAAAATTGTATATGTGTTGTAAATTGTATTGTGTATCGTAAATTTTATTGTGTATTGCTTATCATTTTATTGTGTATTGTTAATATTGTATATACCACTGCCACCGGGTGCTTGCCCATTTGCAGTGTAAATAAATACATACGTACATTTCGTATGAAAAACTAATCGCAAGATCTGAGCTAAATTTCTTAAGCGGTTAAAACATGAAAAATGGGAGTGGAGGATAGCTAATATTTTTATAACAAAATGGAACCAGCACGACAGGACTCTGCAGAGCGAACATGGGCGAATATCGAGCTTCGCCGTACTCGACAACTTGAACCGAACATGGCGCCTGTAATGCACGACGCTGATCGGAGCTGTCACCTGAAAATAAGTGTCAGTAACATTTAGACAAAGACACGACCTATCATGCAATGCAAAGAGAAATTTTAGGCGTAGCATTTCCTTGGAGTCGACCAAAGGACGCCGTTTTTTGATGAGGTGATTTTTCGTTACGTCATAAATAGGTCTTCGAAATGAAGTGTAATTTATTAGCAAACAGTAACACATGATATCAAAAAGTCAAGCAGACTACTGTACGTCGTCGAGTGGTATTCACAGGCTCCGGCCTCTCTATTTACTTCTGGTGTTGGTCTGTAATAAGTTACATGGGGAGGTTCTTTCCTTCTTTTCACATCGCTTACAAGCAGGATCAGACTGATGCCGAGGACTTGCAAACCACATTGACCAGTCCTTCAACGATTAGAATATGTTTTTTATTTCCTTTGAAGGCGATCAAGTATTGTAAGTGATTTCATAATACGGTACATCTTGTAAAGTATTGGCAAGTTTAATTTGACGAAAATTTGATCATGTACAAACAGCTTTGGTCACTGCTTCGATTTCTGTGCATTTAGCCAAGTGTTCCTGTATCAGTTGGTGACAACAAGTACCCATTGACCGTCTCAGTTCTTCATTCCCGCGCTATTGCTAGTCAGATGACTGTGCTCTTTGATTGCGGCCCTTCTAGGAGCTTCTGTACTAAATAATTACAGAATGTTACGTCACTTTCAATGGGCAACACTTGGTAATGTGAACGTTTTTGTAGAAAACTGTTGTGCAGCACTCTCTAAGTGAAGTACCGTAGGGCTGCACGGGGATGATCTTACTAGCGAGGAAAACTCAACCTGTGGAGAGCATCGTACTGAGTGGGACTATCCTACGCAAATTTCTGTGCACTGCTGTTACAACTCTTTCTACGTGAAAATTAGGGAGCAGGCCGCCTCTGTCAATAATGTTAATATAATTTATCATCATAATCATCATCATGGGTAGACATAACGGCTCGGTTAGAAAAGCGAACGTAGGCCTACTATGGTAGGTTGGATCATGATTTTAAAATCAAATGTAGGAAACAGAAAACGGATGTAGGTAAATTCTCATTTTTAAACAGAACTATAAATGATTGGAATGACCTACCTGCAGCGGTCTTTGAGGGCTGTCCTTCCTTAAGGAGATTCCAGAAGAACTTAAAAAGTTGTGTATAAAGTGCAAATTAAAATTAAGGTGACATTTAACATTTAATTTTTTTAAGGTGACATGTATTTTATTTAGCCTGACGAGTTACTCCCTTGGTTTGAATTGTAAATTATTTAAAAATAGCGTGTAAGAGGGCCTTAGACTAGAAATGTTTAGTTTAAATGTAGTTCTGTTTATAAGTATGCATAAGGATGTAATTATTTGAATTATTTGAACTGTTGTATCAGTGAAGCGAGGTGAGTCAGTGAAGTTATGGTTTTACAGTGCAGTGAACAGTTCCGATCAGTGATAATTTATAGCGTCAATGAAATGTGTTCTATAGCGTCAGTGAAATATTCTGTAGTGTCAGTGAAATGTGTTCTAAAGTGTCAGTGAAATGCGTCATAGTGCCACTACAGTGAGTGAGATGAGAGTAAAGTGAAAGACTATTGAAACTTATGTAGGGCCTATATATATATATATATATATATATATATATATATATATATATATGTAGGTTGTATTGTAAAATTATGTATTTTATTTATGTTTTATTATTAATTGTAATTATTGTGTTAAATTGTATTGTGTATTCTTATTGTATTGTGTATTGTATAATTGTATTGTATTGTAATTTTATTGTGTATTGTTTATATTGTGTATACCACTGCCACCGGGTGCTTGCCCACTTGCAGTGTAAATAAATACATACATACATCATCCTCGCCTTGAGCTCGTGCTCGTTCCGCCCCATGACATCTTTCTGGTTTCTCCACCTTAATCTCGGTTCTCCTCTAGAAACGCAATCCAGTAGAAGTTCAGGAATTCTGCACTTTCCACTCTGAAGCCAGTTAATTCTGTGTCCTGCTGCTGAAGAGCTTCTCTTACTTCGCCGCGATGTCTATGATGCCACTAAAGCGATATTTTCGCGGTCTCAGTTTTCATCTTGTCTGCAGTTGTTATGCTGCAAGACTCGAAATCACCGTGACCCTATAGAACGTAATTTTGGTTTCCTTTGTTGTGTTGTTTTTAAGATATCGAATGATTTGTTGGAATTTAGTTAGTTTTTCTCCTATGTCTAGAAGCTTCTAATGTGTATTTTTACAACCGAAGTACTTAACACTGCTGACCTGTTGAAATGTTCGAGAGCCAGTTACAATTGGTATCCTATAAATACTATAACCTCTGTTCTGTTTTCCATAGCTTACGTAGAGCATTCTGAAGAAGTGACTGTCACCACCAGATATCTGCAAACAGTAAATTCATTTTGAAATTATTTAATCAAAGATCTACTTATAATAAATGTTGTTGTTTATGAGAATTAGGCCCAGTTTGTTCAACCTTTGTCAAATTATAACAGTGTGTTATTCCATTTTAACTGTAAACTTAACAGTTGAAGCATTTCTTCAAGTACTGTTAGTACTAACAGGCTGTTAAAACCTATGTTAATTTAACTGCCCAATTTCATGCAGTTAAATCATTTAACTCTCTGTTAGCATAGAAGTATCCAATATGGCTGGTGCGTTAGATGCTGAACTTATATATATTGATTATTTAGAAAATGATATCCATGAATACATAAACAGAGGAGATGATTTCTGTGATTTGACAGAACAGAAGTTCATACAAAGGTATAGGCTATTTTCTGCCAAGCCTCACTTTTCGCTTTCAACTTAGATCCGTTTGTTTATTTATTCTCAATAATTGGTTTATACTGCGAAATTAGTCCCAAGATTTCTTTTTGTTCCAGTGTTTTCCATTTCATAACAGCAACACCAATACGCCGCTCCACGCTATTGTGGTACAGACGAGGAAAGAAGCAGAAATCAAACCTGAGAGAATAGAAAGACTTCTATCCTCTCTGAATCAAACAACGGAAACAAGCGAGAATCGCAATTGTCAGAGTTCAGAAAACAGAAGTGAGCCTATACTTGGTTATAGGTTATGGTTAAACTCTAGAATCTCTGGTCCTAACAGAGAGTTAACAAACAGAATGTTAAAATGTGAAATGTATGAAGAAACGCAATATTTTTAATAGCAATTTATACTTTTAACTTACAGTTAATTAACGCTATGTTAGGTGCATTTTAACAAAGATTGAAGAAACCGGGCCATAGACTACAACATATGTTCATACACACGGCGTTAAAACCGTTGAATATTTTGAGAGTTAGTAGCATTCCTGAAGAGTGTAATAAGCATGGGTCCTAAACTTAAATTTCGAAATTGATACTTATTGTAAGAATAGCATATTTTCTGGTATGAGTTATTTGTTTGTTTCTTATTGGGTATACAGTATCATATTGAAAACGCAGTAAACAAAAGTGTAACAACTAACAAGGTATCATTCCCTAAGACGAAGGGCAGAAGGATACGTTACAATGGCTGGAAATAACATTAAACATCCCCTATGATGTTGGTGAAAAAACACTCATATCTCAGGAGATATCAATTTCACGAGCCATATTTATTATACTTCCTTCCTTGTTTTGAAGAATATTACCACCCCTCACAATACTGATGTTTTTAACAACCTGGTATAAGTTACCAAAGAAAGTGGGTAGAACACAACCACCTTGTCCTATACCTCCAATTATTTATATCATTATGTGATCAGACTGTGTTAGTATACTTGGAAATTATAAATATTTGAATAATGTCAAGGAAAAATTGTTCCGAGGCCGGGTATCGATCCCGGGATCCTTCGCTTAGCGCACGAATGCTCTCTCGACTGAGCTACCCCAGGAACTATAAACGACACCGTCACAATTTTTCCTTTATATCCACACAACTCAAATGGGCTGACAAGACGCCAGAACTCAACTTTGAGTGCACACAAATTGTGGCTTCCTCTTAACGTACCTCCAGTAACGAATATATTATGCAAATCTGAAAGCCAAATTATAAATATTGAAACTTATGATCCAGCAGCATTTTGACTGTACCTCACATCAGTTTTAGACTCTGTATGAAGTAACTTGCTTGAACTGTTTCTAAAATTATAATCATGTATATTCTTATTCTTATTTTTTTCTGTCACTTTAACAATGTTGTATTCTTAACTTAGTATGTTAATGTATAGGCTATGGTACCTTTTTTTTGTTTGTTTTTGTTTTTTTTCCCCTGTTCTTTTTAAACTTTATGTGTAATAACATTTAACAGTTTTAATCAGATTATTATTATTATTATTATTATTATTATTATTATTATTATTATTATTATTATTATTATTATTATTATTATTATTATTACTACTATTGTTATTACTATTACTATTATTATTTTATTTATTATTATTTTATTATTATTATTTTTTCTTCTATCCAGTTTTCATTATTGGTCTCACCCGACCTCAAGCATCTTGCTTTTTCGGGTGTGACCCAGTTACCTTGTATTTATACAATAATTTGTAATGTAGACTATTTAACTATGAGATTTGTAATCAATTTCGAATTTTGAAGAATATTCATATACGAGTATTACAATAGTATTGTAAAATCTTTGTTATTGTATGTAATTTTTGCTTGCAATAAAAATCCTGTAATCTTGTAAAAAAAAACTTCACATCAAATTCAAGTAGGCCTATCCACTAAAATTCACCGGTGTTCACCAAAATCTGATTTGTGCTTACAATAGCCAAAATCTTTAACATGTGTTTAAATGTTTGATTTATTTTTATGTTACCTTCTGTGAGGGAAGACTTGGTTTCACACAGTGAACGTTGGACTGCCAAACCGGATAGTCTACTTAGTGAACTCGGCCCTATCCGCGTTGATTCCAACGGTTGTGTTCGATAATTTCCGTCTCAACAACGGCCGCCGATAACCCTCCGACCTTGCCACTCACTCTGGAAGGTGTTGTCAATTTTGGAACGGACTGTCAAAGCGGATATTATCATGAATGGAATGACACCCCCGCCTGGCTGTCACATGGACTATTGGGGCGGTTTCTTTTCGTGAAACACCTGAGAATGTTCCTTTCTTTTCCTCCCCAAGAAAAGAAAATCACCGTAGGGAATCCCGTTGAGTGAGGAACTAAATGGGATGGGAGAGTCGTTCCCATTGTGCGGCGCCGGACAGCATGTCCGTCTGCGACTTATCTATCCTCACCATCCGCTTCTAATAAAGTCGTATAGTCGAGCATCACATCTCTTCTGCACTGCTGTTCTCTTTTTATACAGTATTCTTTAACTTCATTACTTTCACCCCCAGCTTTATCTTCTTTATTATCATTTTATTAAACTTTTCCATCATTTTTAATCTCCATTTCCTTCTTTATCTCCTTCTTCCTAATATTATATTCCTCTTTTACCTCTTCTTTAATGTTCTTTTTCAAATGTTGTCTTCGTTGTTACTGTTTCTTCATTTGTGAATATAATAATAATAATAATAATAATAATAATAATAATAACAACAATAACAATAATAATAATAATAATAACAACAATAATACGTACTTAAAAATGGCTTTTGAGAAACCCGCAGGTTCAATGCCGCCCTCACATAAGCCCGCCATTGGTCCCTATCCTGTACAACATTAATCCAGTCTCTATCATCTTATCCCACCTCCCTCAAATTCATTTTAATAATATCCTCCCATCTACGTCTCGGCCTCCCCAAAGCTCTCTTTCCCTTCGGCCTCCCAACTAACACTCTATACGCATTTCTTGATTCGCCCATACGTGCTACATATAATAATAATAATAATAATAATAATAATAATAACAATAACAATAATAATAATAACAATAATAATAACAACAATAATACATACTTAAAAATGGCTTTTGAGAAACCCGCAGGTTCAATGCCACCCTCACATAAGCCCGCCATTGGTCCCTATCCTGTACAACATTAATCCAGTCTCTATCATCTTATCCCACCTCCCTCAAATTCATTTTAATAATATCCTCCCATCTACGTCTCGGCCTCCCCAAAGCTCTCTTTCCCTCCGGCCTCCCAACTAACACTCTATACGCATTTCTTGATTCGCCCATACGTGCTACATATAATAATAATAATAATAATAATAATAATAATAATAATAATAATAATAATAATAACAATAATAATAATAACAATAATAATAACAACAATAATACGTACTTAAAAATGGCTTTTGAGAAACCCGCAGGTTCAATGCCACCCTCACATAAGCCCGCCATTGGTCCCTATCCTGTACAACATTAATCCAGTCTCTATCATCTTATCCCACCTCCCTCAAATTCATTTTAATAATATCCTCTCATCTACGTCTCGGCCTCCCCAAAGCTCTCTTTCCCTCCGGCCTCCCAACTAACACTCTATACGCATTTCTTGATTCGCCCATACGTGCTACATATTATAATAATAATAATAATAATAATAATAATAATAATAATGTATGTATTTATTTACACTGCAAGTGGGCAAGCACCCTGTGGCAGTGGTATACACAATATAAACAATACACAATAAAATTACAGTACAAATACAATTATATACACAATACAATTGGACACAATAATTACAATTAATAATAATACATAAAATAACCTAATTAATAATTGAACCTAATTTTACAATCCAACCTACATATGTATAGGCCCTACGTAAGTTTCAATAGTCTTTCACTTTACTCTCATCTCACTCACTGTAGTGGCACTATGACGCATTTCACTGACACTTTAGCACACATTTCACTGACACTATAGAACACATTTCACTGACACTATAGAACACATTTCATTGACGCTATAAATTACCACTAATCGGAACTATTCACTGCACTGTAAAACCATAACTTCACTGACTCACCTCGCTTCACTGATACAACAGTTCAAATAAGTCAAATAATTACACCCTTATGCATACTTATAAACAGAACTACATTTAAGCTAAACATTTCTAGTCTGAGGCCCTCTTACACGCTATTTTTAAATAATTTACAATTCAAACCAAGGGAGTAACTCGTCAGGCTAAATAAATACATGTCACCCTAAAAAATTTAATGGTAGACGAAATGTCACCTTAATTTTAATTTACGCTTTGTACACAATAATAATAATAATAATAATAATAATAATAATAATAATAATAATAATAATAGGGGCAGAAAACATGGACATTACAACGAAGTATAGAGAAGCGACTAGAAGCATTTAAAATGTGGAGAACGATGGAGCGTGTGAAATGGACAGACAGAGTAAGAAACGAAGCTGTGTTGGAAAGAGTGGATGAAGAAAGAATGATGCTAAAACTGATCAGAAAGAGGAAAAGGAATTGACTGGGTCAGTGCTTGAGAAGAAACTGCCTTCTGAAGGATGCATTGGAAGGAATGTGAACGGGAGAAGAGTTCGGGGCAGAAGAAGATATCAGATGATAGACGACATTAAGGTATATGGATAATATGCGGAGACTAACAGGAAGGCAGAAAAAGGAAAGACTGGACAATGCTGGGTTTGTAGTGAAAGGCCTGCCCTTGACCAGAACACTATTAATGAATATATATATACTCATACATACATACTTACGGCTTTTAGAGAATACGAAGGTTCATTGCCGCCCTCACATAAGCCCGCCATCGCTCCCTACCATCATATCTCACCTCCCTCAAATCCGTTTTAATATCATTCTATCTACGCCTACCTCTAGGCCTCCCCAAAGATCTTTATCTCTCCGGCCTCCCAACTAACACTCTATATGCATTTCTGGATTCGCCCATACGTGCTACATGCCCTGCCCATCTCAAACGTCTGGATTTAATGTTCCTAATTATGTCAGGTGAAGAATACAATGCGTGCAGTTCTGCGTTGTGTAACTTTCTCCATTCTCCTGTAACTTCATCCCTCTCAGCCCCAAATATTTTCCTAAGCACCTTATTCTCAAACACCCTTAACCTTTGTTCCTCTCTCAAAGTGAGAGTCCTAGTTTCACAACCATACAGAACAACAGGTAATATAACTGTTTTATAAATTCTAACTTTCGGTTTTTTTTTTAGAACAGACTGGATAACAAAAGCTTCTCAACCGAATAATAACAGGCATTTCCCATATTTATTCAGCGTTTAATTTCCTCTCTAGTGTATTTATATTTGTTACTGTTGCTCGAAGATATTTGAGTTTTTTCACCTTTTCAAAGGATAAATTTCCAATTTTTATGTATTTCCATTTCGTACTATGTTCTGGTCACGAGACATAATCGTATACTTTGTCTTTTCGGGATTTAGTTCCAAACCTATCTCCTCCCTTGCTTCAAGTAAAATTCCTTGTTTTCCCTAATAGTTTCTCGTAACATATTCACGTCATCCGTATCGAGAAGCAACTGAATTCCAAACCATTTCTGTTATCCTGAACTTTCCTAATGACATATTCTAGAGCGAAGTTAAAAAGTAAAGGTGATAGTGCATCTCCTTGCTTTAGCCCGCAGTGAATTGGAAAAGGATCTCATAGAAACTGGCAATAATAATAATAATAATAATAATAATAATAATAATAATAATAATAATAATAGTAATAATAATAATACAGTAATAATAATAACTATAATACAGTAATACTAATAGTAATAGTAATAATAATAATAGTAATAATGATACAGTAATAATAATAGTAGTAGTAATAATAATAATAATGATAACAGTAATACAGTAATAATAATAATACATTAATAATAATAGTAATAGTAATAATAATACAGTAATAATAACAATAATACAGTAATAATAATAGTAATAGTAATACAGTAATAATAATAGTAATAATAATAGTACAGTAATAATAATAATAATAATAATAATAATAATAATAATAATAATAATAATAAAGTAATAATAATAGTAATAATACAGTAATTTTTTATTTTATTTATTTATAATATTAATGTGCGAAACAACAGCACAAGACCAATTACAGTTTAGCACAAGATACAAACAAAACAACAAATGATGATGAGAATGAATGATAGAAATGGCAGTGAGATGAAATACAATCAATATAATAATACAATCAATATAATATACAGTCAATATAATAATATTAATAGTAATAATAATAATAATGATAATGATAATGATAATAATGAAAATGCTAATGATAATAATAATAATAATGATCATGATAATAATAATAATAATAATAATAATAATAATAATAATAATAATAAAAAAGGTAAAAGGTAAAGGTATCCCCGTAACATGCCATGAAGGCACTTGGGGGGCATGGAGGTAGAGCCCCATGCTTTCCATGACCTCGGCACTAGAATGAGGTGGTGTGGTCGGCACCACGCTCTGACCGCCTTTTACCCCCGGGAAAGACCCGGTACTCAATTTTATAGAAGGCTGAGTGAACCTCGGGGCCGTTCTGAAAGTTTGGCAACGAGAAAAAATCCTGTCACCACCTGGGATCGAACCCCGGACCTTTCAGTCCGTAGCCAGCTGCTCTACCAACTGAGCTACCCGGCCGCCCCAATAATAATAATAATAATAATAATAATAATAATAATAATAATAATAATAATAATAATAATAATAATAATAATAATAATAATAATAATAGTAGTAGTAGTAGTAGTAGTAGTAGTAATGATATGTGAACAACGTCACATGCATATTATTAACAGGAGGCAGTCAGACTGCACGGCGCTGGACTAACGCGCGGGAAAGAGGAAATTGGGAGGGGTGCATAAGCGGGCGAGAAGAAAAGCTTATTTCATACAGCAGGACAAACCCCAGACAATACATTCCTTTTGTGATTCCTCTCAAGATACGCTCCACAACTGAGTGAAGAGGTTTACTGGGATGGCCGCTTCTTCTCTCCTATTTTTTTCTGACTGCCCTTAAATCCCCCCCCCCCCAGCCCACTCCAAAAACCACGTTTTCTTGCCCTCACACCACTTCTGCAGAACCAAAACAGGGACAATTGAAAAAATCTCAAAGGGAGACCCTTGTGGACAATCCATCTAAATACAAGTTTGGCGGCCATTCTTTTCTCTTTCTGTCCGTAAGAAATTGCTTCATAGTGCATCACTCAAGCAACTAGATGGGAGCGGATTTTTGTTGTTTGAAGAACTGTGAGAATGGCTACAGCTACTGTTCCAGTGACAAAAGATGCGAACACAATGTACAAAGAAGCGCATTTTTATGGTAAAAGAGCGGAAATGAAAGTCGTGTGTAAATCTGGGGTGCAGAAACATTCCCTTCACTCTGCCATTCACAGCTGGGAGTTTGTCTCTACACCGCAGATAAATGCGAATGGGTTGTACAATTTTAAAACTAAAACTGACAAATTCGCGTGATCTGCTTTCCTTAGCGCAAGGTTCAACAGGATCATACAGAGTAGCCATAAGTCGTGGTGCACTCCATGCGTAACTACAGGGTCTGAGATGGTCTGAGTGTAACATATTAATAATAATAATAATAATAATAATAATAATAATAATAATAATAATAATTTTATTTTCCCTGGCAGAGTTAAGGCCATAAGGCCTTCTCTTCCACTCAACCAGGATCAAATCACATGCAGAAAAATATATACCGGTATACAAATATTAAGTTAAAAAATAATAAACATAATAAAGTAAAAAAGAGAGATTGAATACATATACACAGTCAGTATTAACTTTAAAATAATAATAATTATAATTACTTACTTACTTATTGGCTTTTAAGGAACCCGGAGGTTCATTGCCGCCCTCACATAAGCCCGCCATTGATCCCTATCCTGAGCAAGATTAATCCATTCAATACCATCATATACCACCTCCCTCAAATCCATTTTAATATTATCTTCCCATCTACGTCTCGGCCTCCCCAAAGGTCTTTTTCCCCTCCGGCCTCCCAACTAACACTCTATATGCGTTTCTGGATTCGCCCATACGTGCTACATGTCCTGCCCATCTCAGACGTCTGGATTTAATGTTCCTAATTATGTCAGGTGAAGAATACAATACGTGCAGCTCTGCGTTGTGTAACTTTCTCCATTCTCCTATAACTTCATCCCTCTTAGCCCCAAATATTTTCCTGAGAACCTTATTCTCAGACACCCTTAATCTCTGTTCCTCTCTCAAAGTAAGAGTCCAAGCTTCACAACCATTGAGTACAACTGGTAATATAACTGTTTTATAAATTCTAACTCAGATTTTTTGACAGCAGACTAGATGACAAAAACTTCTCAACCGAAAAATAACAGGCGTTTAATTTCCTCCCGAGTGTCATTTATATTTGTTACTGTTACTCCAAGATATTTGAATTTTTCCACCTGTTCGAAGGATAAACCTCCAATTTTTATATTTCCATTTCGTACAATATTCTGGTCACGAGACATAATCATATACTTAGTCTTTTCGGGATTTACTTCCAACCCTATCGCTTTACTTGCTTCAACTAGAATTTCCGTGTTTTCCCTAATCGTTTGTGAGTTTTCTCCTAACATATTCACGTCATCCGCATAGACAAGAAACTGATGTATCCCGTTCAATTCCAAACCCTCTCTGTTATCCTGAACTTTCCTAATGGCATATTCTAGAGCAAAGTTAAAAAGTAGAGGTGATAGTGCATCTCCCTGCTTTAGCCCGCAGTGAATTGGAAAAGCATCAGATAGAAACTGGCCTATACGGACTCTGCTGTAAGTTTCACTAAGACACATTTTAATTAATCTAACTAGTTTCTTGGGAGTACCAAATTCAATAAGAATATCACATAAAACAATAATAATAATAATAATAATAATAATAATAATAATAATAATAATAATAATATATAATATAACATATTATAGTTTTCTACGAGTTCACCTTACACAAATTATTAAAACTAAAAAAACTTGTGGGACAAAATAGGCCTACATAAAAAATTAGTCAAATATTATAATAAAGTATTGAAATGTTTAGAGTACCCTATTAATACGACTATATCGCCGCTGTGGAGTGACATGTTGTGTTGGGACAAGTCCCCTGGTTAAGCTTTCCCTCAATCCATGCTGGGTAAGGACTCTTTATTCATCTCGCTGACATTTCACTCAGATGCTAGATAATCATCGTAGTTGATAAAGAGTCGTAAAATGAACCAATTCATTAAGAATATCTGCTGAGCCTGAAAATTTGGTTGCATTATTTTGCTGCAAATACAAAATATGTATGAGAAAATAAGCGTTGCTATGTACACTACACAAACTACACTGGTCTACAGTACTGCCACACTTACTCTCGCAAATTTCCCCCTCGCATAATTCCCCCACCCCGCCAGGATTTTTGGAGATGTTTCACAATAAATAAATAAATGAATGAAGGAAGGAAGAAAGGAATGAATGAATGAATGAATGAATGAATAAATGAATAAATAAAGAAATAAAGAAATAAGTACGTAAGTAAATAAGTAAATAAATAAATAAGTAAATAAATAAATACGTAAGTAAATAAGTACGTAAGTAAATAAATAAATAAATGAAGGAAGGAAGGAAGGAATGAATGAATGATTGAATGAATAAATGAATAAATGAATAAATAAAGAAATAAAGAAATAAATAAGTACGTAAGTAAATAAGTAAATAAATAAATAAGTAAATAAATAAATACGTAAGTGAATAAGTAAGCAAATAAATAAATAAATAATAAATAAATAACTCATAAATAAATAAGTAAATAAATAAATAAGTAAATAAATAAACCTCATTTTTCTCGCTTAATTTCCCCTTCTTACAAGAAGTAAATTGGACATTCGTTCTATCTTCAAGAGCCTCTTTCGTGAAGATTTCAAATATGGTAAAAATGCGAATAGAAAACTCCAAGGTCATCATTATTCAGTACTTCTATAGTGATGATAAACGTCCATTTCAGACTCTCTATTCTCCTCCATATCCACATTTCAAATGCTTCTAGTCGTTTCTCTTCACTTCGTCGTAATGTCTATCTTTCTGCCCCATAAAGTACCACATAACACTTCCCTAGTCTCTTCCTTAGTTCCTTTTTCAGAGGTCCGCAGAAGACGCTCTTTTTTCTATTAAAACCTTCCTTTGCCATTGCTATCCTCCTTTTGACTTCCTGGCAGCAGCTCATGTTACTGCTTATAGTACACCCCATTTGTTCCACTGCCTCATTCAGAATTCGCAAGTTTACCTTCTCAATTACTAGGAACATTTGTTTGATTGGTATTTCACACGGTTTGTTATTAACGCGAATAGTGGCTGCAGTTTACAGAGAATGTTGGTAGTGTGCATCATCATAGGCCTATTCTTGCGCCGTGACGTTGGTCTGCGTTTTTGAAGATGATCGGCATATTCCGAATTCTATTTCCGCATGAACAATTGCATTGAACAGGTGTTCCTGGGGAGTCACGTGACGTTGGTAGTACATAGTACCCTTCACGTGATTCCACAACCAAAGGTCGGAGGTCGGGGGAACGCGTTGGTCATGGTCCTTTACGTCCAAACTATCTCCCGGGATATTGTTCATTCAAATTGTCTCACTGTACGGGAATGATGCGGTGGTGCTCCGTTATGAAGCAACCACATGTTTCGGCGCGTTGGTAGTGACACGTTGGGGTAGCTCGGTTTCGACATAGCGTAACGTGGAACTGTCAGTTCAAGCGGTCCTAGTAGATGATTACCCCTGCCCAAATGTTCACAGAGAACTAATATACGACCTGGATAAGATGTGGGCGTTTTGTGTATTTTTAATATTAAAACGATGTTCCCAAAATCTTTTAATTTTTTAAAGTTCATTAAATGTTAGATTAGGCTACCTGGGGAAGCTAAAAAGGTACACAACATAAAAAACGTTTATGAAATTTAGAATAGGCCTATCACAAAAAAAATAATTTAACGTTAATTGAATGTTAAATGACATTACAGAACCTTATGAAATGGCAAACAATATTTTGTAAATGTGTAATACCTGTACTGTACTGTATTGTACGTAACTTTTATAAAATCTAATTTGAGTGTTTTATTGGGGATTCAAAATCCCACTGTGGTCGATGGATTTTTCAGGACTCAAAAATCCGGAGTGCAAGTCCTCCTGGAAGAATTTTAAGTCGTGTTTCCAGTGTCGAGTGTTTTCAGGCACGTTAAAGGGCTCCGAGCCTAAATTAGAGCCTCTGGACTAAATTCCTTCTCTCACGCGTCCTATTAATGACTTAATTGCATATTAGGTGCGTTTGAGTCTCTGGCTTACCACCTGTCCCTCTGTCCCCTTGGGCAAATAAGTGAAACTAAGTCCCTTGTAGATACTAAAACCTTCGCTACGGGTTCCTATGTTCAGACTCTGGACTATGGGTCAGATGAATGAATGAATGAAGGAATTAATTAATCATTAATTAATTAATTAATAAGATGGAGGCAGAAGGCTCTGGTTGGACAGGAATGGACCAAAATCCTAAGGGAGGCCAAGGCTAGACTACAAGGGCCGTAGTGCCAAAGAAGAAGAAGAAGAATTAATTAATAAGAGCGTTTTATATCCTAATAATTAAAGTTAGCCTTTTATTATTATTATTATTATTATTATTATTATTATTATTATTATTATTATTATTATTATTATTATTATTATTATGGAGAAAACGTGAGAGTATAAGGGTACAGTGCATCAGTTATTCATAGATTTCAAAAAGGCATATGACTCGGTTAAGAGAGAAGTTTTATATGATATTCTTATTGAATTTCGTATTCCCAAGAAACTAGTTCGATTAATTAAAATGTGTCTCAGTGAAACATACAGCAGAGTTCGTATAGGTCAGTTTCTGTCAGATCCGTTTCCAATTCACTGTGGGCTAAAGCAAGGAGATGCACTATCACCTTTACTTTTTAACTTTGCTCTAGAGTATGCCATTAGGAAAGTCCAGGATAACAGACAGGGCTTGGAATTGAACGGGTTATATCAGATTCTTGTCTATGCGGATGACGTGAATATGTTAGGAGAAAATCCACAAACGATTAGGGAAAACACGGGAATTTTACTTGAAGCAAGTAAAGAGATAGGTTTGGAAGTAAATCCCGAAAAGACGAAGTATATGATTATGTCTCGTGACGAGAATATTGTACGAAATGGAAATATAAAAATTGGAAATTTATCTTTTGAAGGAGTGGAGAAGTTCAAATATCTTGGAGCAACAGTAACAAATATAAATGATACTCGGGAGGAAATTAAACACAGAATGAATATGGGAAATACCTGTTATTATTCGGTTGAGAAGCTTTTATCATCCAGTCTGCTGTCAAAAAATCTGAAAGTTAGAATTTATAAAACAGTTATATTACCGGTTGTTTTAACATAGGGTAAGGGTGTTTGAGAATAAGGTGCTTAGGAAAATATTTGGGGCTAAAAGGAATGGAGAAAGTTACACAACACAGAACTGCACGCATTATATTCTTCACCTGACATAATTAGGAACATTAAATCCAGACATTTGAGATGGGCAGGGCATGTAGCACGTATGGGCGAATCCAGAAATGCATGTAGAGTGTTAGTTGGGAAGCCGGAGGGAAAAAGACCTTTAGGGAGGCCGAGACGTAGATGGGAGGATAATATAAAATGGATTTGAGGGAGGTGGGATATGATGATAGAGACTGGATTAATCTTGCTCAGGATAGGGACCAATGGCGGGCTTATGTGAGGGCGGCAATGAACCTCCAGGTTCCTTAAAGGCCAGTAAGTATTATTATTATTATTATTATTATTATTATTATTATTATAGTTGGTCGGCTGTGACGATTGTAGACGTATATTAATGCATACAACACTACAGACCATTTCATGACGTCAGTGTTCGTGGTGTAGTAGCTGTAGAAGACAGACATTCGTGATAATGTTGATAAACATGTGCCTGTTTTCGGCATAGGCGCATCACGTCTGTAATAATTAACGCGTTCGGTTCACGAACGTGATGTGAGCGAAATATTTATGTTAGCTGGAATCCTTTAATGGCAGCAGCAGCAGCAGCGTGACTATTCAAAATGGCCCCCTCTATCTGCACACAATTCAGGATCATTATGGCAGACGTCTTGGCCGCCGACAGACAAAGCGGGTCCCACTTCATCATAAGGTCTGTCACTTGGAAGAATAAATGTTTAGTGTTTATTAATGTAAAAAGATTTCAATGGCACACACACAAAAGTCCTTCTCTACAACAACCGGTATTACATTTACTAGCTCGCCTGTACAAGAATAAATGAATGGAGGTTATTCATTCGCCCCCAAAGGGTAGGAAATCCATCTTCTGTGACATTCTTTACAATGGTGGGGTGAAATGATAATAGATATTTTGGTGCTCCTATGCTGGATCTTCCCATCTCGAATCCATAATGTAATGTCCCTCATTGTTTGTGATTGTGTGCATTGTGTACAAATCTTTTGCAGCGGGTCAGTGCAATTGAAGGGAATGATGCTTGAACAGAAAATGATTCTAATATGTTTGATCATGGGTGAAAATTGTATTTCTTCCAGAACGGTTGTTCGCTGTGCTACAATAACGAATTCCATTTCGTGGTGCATAGTCCGTACTCGTGAAGGTCATATTTAGGACACACAACATTGACACTGTAGCAGATGGCCTATGTAGGTTATTCGTTAAGTAGAGGGCGTCCTTCTACAGTACTGTAGGCTAATAGGCTATGTTTTGTGGGCTAGTTCTTCTTCAGTCTATTGAATATTTTGAAATAACACTAAGGCCCAATTGTATAAAACTGCCTGACTAAAGATCAATTTTGATCGAAGATCGGAAAGTGAACAGAGTTCAGACACTTCTTCTATTGTATAAAACTATTCTGCGATCAAATTACCTTGGTTCAAATGCAATCTAAGTTCAGTGAAAAGGACTTGGCAACATCGCATAAACAGGCGAAGTATGTTATGCGCGGGCTATGTTGTACAGGTTTGTTCAGTGTTGCCAATGTAGCGACTTTATTTTTCGACGACAATTTCTTTTAACTTTTATATTGCTTAAATAGGGATTCAGCGACCTTTTTAGCACCCCATAGTGACAAACTGTATTCTTTCTTTGTTGATAATGAGAAATCTAGCGACTTTCCAACTACTTTTTGGCGACTTTCCGCACACACTGTTGGAATCACTGGTTTGTTTTGTGCGTTGTAAATAATGGCGGACAATAAGAAGAAGATTGACCGTTCTCCAAATTGTCATGTTATGGTGTTTGATACTGTTAAACATAATAAAGCTTTATAAAACGACAATTTTCGTTTAGTAATACAGTTAATTGAAAATTTATGAATGTACCCATCATATCCATTAATAATTCATGGTTGTTATAAACATAATATAATTATAGGTTATGTTATTTGATACTACTGAACACGATAAAGCCTTATAAAATATAAGATTGTTTGTGTATTAAGGCAAGAAATTGAAAAAATATATATATAAATGTATCTATCATATATATTAATAATAATGGTTATTCTTTTTGCACAATCTGCCACTCGACTACTTCAAACAGAAAAGAAATAACTGAACTTAGATCATCTAACTTAATCGGAGAAATTTCTTCAGTTAAAGTTGACTTTAGTTTAAGACAAATTAATCTCAGATTAGACATTATACAACACAAAATTCCAAGTTCAGCTAGAACGAGGATCAATTTAACCTCTGATCCAAGATTAAATGATTTATACGATCGGCCCTAAATGTAGTATTCGCAAACCTTATTCTTCTTCTTCTTTACGTAGAGTGTAGTCAACTGCTACAAGACTTAGGTACATGCGTCCTATAAACCAGAAATAAACCCAGAAAACAATTTATCTCCTTGATGATGACTATTGGTACTACTGGGTTCAATTTCTTTGGAGATAACATGTGCTTTTCGAGGTACCTATGTCCAATCTAGCTTGAACAGGAGTGTACGCAAAGGGGAGATTACCGGGTTTGAACCCTCTCCCTTGAATTAAAAAAATTACGTATTTAGATTTGAATATTGTTTTTATCCATAATCGTTTTCCCTTTTCTTATTTTTCATTGTCATGGATAATTTTACCAAACTTCAATAAATCAATCCAAATGAAACATTAACTAGTGAACATTATTAAAGTGTTTAACAATTCACTAAAATGCGAGCTGTTCACCAACCAGATTTTCTTAACAATTTTTGAACAGTAATTAATGCCTCTTTTCTTCTTTCTTTCTCTCTTAGTTTAACCTCTCCCTTCTAGGTGCATTTACACGACCCACATCACCCGGGCCTTACAGGGCCGCGACCTGTCGGGAGAGGAATTAATCTATGGATCACATACATACTTTTTTGACCACACAAGGACATGGAGGGCCTCCCCGGATGAGGGATCATCTCTATGCCAGGGCCGCCTCCGATACAACACAAACATTTAAGACATTACACATCATTCACTGACACATATGAAAGGATTAAGGGAAGGATCGCCGTCCATGGCCGGACTTTCAAGAGGTACAATTCCGCCATTTGCTTGGAAATAACTGAGGAAACCACGATAAACCTCAGTTAGGATTGCCGGCTCCTGGGACCGAACCCCGGACCTCCCGAATGCAAGGCCAGCCCTCTACCACGCCGCTAGCAAGTAATGCCTCATTACTCATAAATAAGTGCGTTCAATGAATTTTTCATAACTATATCACGAGTTTTATTCATAACTACATCACGAATTTTTTCATAACTATATCACGAATTTTTTCATAACTATATCACGAATTTTTTCATAACTATATCATGGATTTTTTCATAACTATATCACGAACTTTTTCATAACTATATCACGAACTTTTTTATAACTATATCACGAATTTTTTCATAACTATATCACGAATTTTTTCATAACTATATCACGAATTTTTTCATAACTATATCACGAATTTTTCATAACCATATCACGAATTTTTCATAACTATGTCACGAATTTTTTCATAACTATATCACGAATTTTTTCATAAGTATATCACGAATTTTTTCATAACTATATCACGGATTTTTCATGGCTATATCACGAATTTTTCATACTTATATCACGAACTTTTTCATAACTATATCACGAATTTTTTCATAACTATATCATGAATTTTTTCATAACTGTATCACGAATTTTTCATAACTATATCACGGATTTTTCATAACTATATCACGAATTTTTTCATAACTATATCACGAATTTTTTCATAACTACATCACGAATTTTTTCATAACTATATCACGAACTTTTTCATAACTATATCACGAACTTTTTCATAACTATATCACGAACTTTTTCATAACTATATCACGAACTTTTTCATAACTATATCACGAACTTTTTCATAACTATATCACGAACTTTTCATAACTATTTCACGAACTTTTTCATAACTATATCACGAACTTTTTCATAACTATATCACGAATTTTTTCATAACTATATCATGAATTTTTTCATAACTATATCACGAATTTTTTCATAACTATATCACGAACTTTTTCATAACTATATCACGAACTTTTTCATAACTATATCACGAACTTTTTCATAACTATATCACGAACTTTTTCATAACTATATCACGAACTTTTCATAACTATTTCACGAACTTTTTCATAACTATATCACGAACTTTTTCATAACTATATCACGAACTTTTTCATAACTATATCACGAACTTTTTCATAACTATATCACGAACTTTTCATAACTATTTCACGAATTTTTTCATAACTATATCACGAACTTTTTCATAACTATATCACGAACTTTTCATAACTATTTCACGAACTTTTTCATAACTATATCACGAACTTTTTCATAACTATATCACGAACTTTTTCATAACTATATCACGAACTTTTTCATAACTATATCACGAACTTTCTCATAACTATATCACGAACTTTTTCATAACTATATCACGAACTTTTTCATAACTATATCACGAACTTTTTCATAACTATATCACGAACTTTTTCATAACTATATCACGAACTTTTTCATAACTATATCACGAACTTTTTCATAACTATATCACGAACTTTTCATAACTATTTCACGAATTTTTTCATAACTATATCACGAACTTTTTCATAACTATATCACGAACTTTTCATAACTATTTCACGAACTTTTTCATAACTATATCACGAACTTTTTCATAACTATATCACGAACTTTTTCATAACTATATCACGAACTTTTTCATAACTATATCACGAACTTTTTCATAACTATATCACGAACTTTTTCATAACTATATCACGAACTTTTTCATAACTATATCACGAACTTTTTCATAACTATATCACGAACTTTTTCATAACTATATCACGAACTTTTCATAACTATTTCACGAATTTTTTCATAACTATATCACGAACTTTTTCATAACTATATCACGAACTTTTCATAACTATTTCACGAACTTTTTCATAACTATATCACGAACTTTTTCATAACTATATCACGAACTTTTTCATAACTATATCACGAACTTTTTCATAACTATATCACAAACTTTTTCATAACTATATCACGAACTTTTTCATAACTATATCACGAACTTTTTCATAACTATATCACGAACTTTTTCATAACTATATCACGAACTTTTTCATAACTATATCACGAACTTTTTCATAACTATATCACGAACTTTTTTTAAGCCTACTTACTATATCGGCAATAGAGTAAGCCTGCCTGCTGTATATTCGCATGCTGGCCAGCAACGAAGCAACGCGGTTACAAGACACAAAAAAGGAGGAAAAAGACCTTTGGGGAGGTCGAAACGTAGACGTGAGGATACTTTTAAGCCTTGGTTTTTCTGAACCGACGCATGCGACGTGCGAGGTGCGAGGCGGGCCTCGCAGCTCGCTCATCGCATGCGTCGGTTCAGAAAAACCAAAGCTTAAAATGGATTTGAGGGAGGTGGGATATGATGATAGAGATTGGATTAATC
Organism: Periplaneta americana; assembly: GCF_040183065.1. Classification (NCBI taxonomy): domain Eukaryota; kingdom Metazoa; phylum Arthropoda; class Insecta; order Blattodea; family Blattidae; genus Periplaneta; species Periplaneta americana. The sequence goes on along the minus strand of NC_091119.1, from coordinate 207,822,143 downwards.
TTGCTCAGGATAGGGACCTATGGCGGGCTTATGTGAGGGCGGCAATGAACCTCCGGGTTCCTTAAAACTATTTCTAAGTAAGTAAGTAATAATATTCAGCATTTATCATATTTTAGTATGCAAATTCATTGTGTTTAATTTTCAGTAACATTGTAGAAGCTTAGGATTTGTGCATCATGATCAGACAGGCCATTGATTGAAGGTTGTGTTGAATAGGAATCCAATCAACTTTTACCTACAGTAATCTCAATAAATATTTTGATTTATCTAGAGAAAATCAAAACTAGAGTGGGATTTAATTGACTATTACATGATTAGAAGAAAGTATATAAAGATTAGAAGAAATAAAGTGTTCTAATACAATAAAATATTAATTGACTTACTAAAATACTAAACTGACTTGAAAATGTATTATTGTACCATCTCACCATTACAAATATTCCTCTAGATGGCAGTAGTGTGTTATGATTAGCTGTTCTCTTGTTACCAGTTGTGCCAACTATACAATCTTCTGGACGATTACTAGTTAAGAAGGCTTTGTTGCTTCAGTTTCATTTTTATTAAAACATTTGCATTCCACTTCAATTATCAATGTATATTAAACAATCTCTGATACGTGACTATCCATAATCTCATGCAGTAGAAGCTATAACATAACCTAAATAATATAAACAAGATAAATGATAGATCATTTTAATTAAGGATGATGAAATAAACATGAATAACTTTTACAAGGTACAATTATTGAAAGTACACTGTTGACAAACAAAGAAACAAATGCTAGCGAGGTGATAAAAACAAATGCTAGAGAAGTGATAAAAAGAAAGAAATGCTAGGGAGGTGATAAAAATTGTAGGATAAGCAGCCGCGATTGGTTGAAACACTTGTTTCGTACCGTTTTATTGGTCAAAAGCAGTATGACGTAGTAAAAGTGTATCGATGTCTGTACTACTTCCAGCTTGAGTCCTCAGTCTTGAGGCTACATTAATAATCTCCTAATCCTGAGTGAAACAAATTATAGTTGAAGATTTCCTTATAAATGACGATTTTTGCTGCAAATTCATAAGGCAGAAATTCATTTCTAGTGATTAGGGGAGAGTCGGGTAGTATCGGACATCGGGTAATATCGGACAGTGCGTTTCTTTCATCTACCACCATATGGTAGTACCTGAATGACATGGTTACGTTTCTCTATGCGTCATCACAGAAACGTAACCATGTCAGTCATGTACTATCATCGTGTGGTAGATGAAAGAAACACACTGTCCGATATTACCCGATGTCCGATACTACCCGACTCTCCCCTAATTTTAATGTACAATGTGCGTTTCAATTGCTAAATAAAATTGTTGCTAAATTTCTTACATTCTACTCTACTAAAAGTTCACAAGGTAGGCCTACTTACGAGGTAGTATTTCACTAGAAATTAAGTAGACATCAATTCCATTAAATACTATTTCCAGATTACTAAAGATTACTTTTAAAGTTTCGAAACAAATATTATGGTTCGTGGCTGTAGTAGTTATAAGCAGGAACTTTAGGTCTGTTGCTAAGAAGGCGTTTTTCATTAGAAAGACCGGACAGTTTTTTTGAAATGTGAAAGGAGTCTTTCTTGGATAAGTGGGTTTTTTTAATTTGTAAATAATGAGTTGTAGCAAGGGTTGTGAATGCCGGGGACATGCGTCTCATCTAAAATACAGCAATCGATAGTATTCTGGCAAAATTTGAATAGTGAGACTTATGTTTTGATCCGTTAAAGTTGAAACTATGAACATTTTTTGTTGAGTTCCAGGACCTTCGAATCCATAGGAACGGTGCGTTGGTCTACACAGATTACCACGGTCAGTTACAACCATTCACACCCAAGCAGGTGTCCATGCGTGTGGGATCAATAAGGAGAGAGGGGGTAGAAGGGGAGGAGGGTGTGAAAGGAATGAGGGGGGATGAAACCTGCGAAGAGAATAATAAACAGATATACGAAAGAGAGGCAGGAAAGTGGTAAAACGAGGCACATGAAAACTAGATTAAAACAAATAAATAAATGATGGAAATTACAATGATGCAATAAATCACAATAAAAACAAAATTATTTACAGTGACTATTTGCTTCACGAGTCTCTATAAGTTTTCAAAAAACATTTCTTCTTCTTTCTGATAAAATACGTTTTCTTCTTTCATCATGAAGTGCTCGCTACGAATTCTTCTATTAAAGCACTCATTTCCAACCGTCTAGCTTTGTTTGGTTCGCTGAACAGCAGACCTGAAGTGTGTACGCTGCGCTACACCCCATACATTCCTACACTGTTGCGGGTTACTCGGAGGCTTTGGGTAACCAAACACAGGACTCTTACTTATAATCCGAAAGGATGTAGAGACATTGGAAGACCGAGAAAAAGTGGGAGGGATCAATTTTAAGCTGCACAGGAATAAAAAAAAAACACTTTGTTGAACCCACGAATAATAATGGTGGTGGTGGTGGTGGTGGTGGTGGTGAATGCTAATGTTATGGTTCATTTAACGACGCTCGCAACTGCAGAGGTTATATCAGCGTCGCCGGATGTGCAGGAATTTTGTCCCGCAGGAGTTCTTTTACATGCCAGTAAATCTACTGATATGAGCCTGTCGCATTCAAGCACACTTAAATGCCATCGACCTGGCCCGGGATCGAACCCGCATCCTTGGGCAAAAATACCAGCGCTATACCATCTCGCCAAGCAGGTCGACTATGTGGTGGTGAATAATATGCATTCAATTGTTACTGTGATAAGGAACTATGGATGAGGAGGAATACGAAGCAAACCAGTACTTGAATCCATCCCAAGTTATACACGTCAAATGCCTTCTTGAAGCAGAACGTTTGAAGCTGCATCGTGTATTAATTCGAGTCTAATAAAAGGACACTTTCGTGTGAAAAGCGCTCTTTATCAGGGCCATCTTTATGTGTGATGCAATAATTGCGTGGCATTAGAGGCAAGTTTGGATCTTGATTACGACACAAGTAAAATAATAATAAAACAACATTTGAACAACGGACAGAACAACCTCTAGTGCACCGCTACCGTCAGCATATCCAGTTTCTTTTGAAACTGCAGTCGTAAAACGTTGTTGTCAGGTTATACTGTTGCCACCATTAAAAACAGAAGAATAAAATAATGAAGAGTGGAACATCAATTAGAGCTTTGTTGCTGCACAGAAGAGGAGCTTCTTTTATGAGCTGGCCCGCGTTTACCGCCGACACCTGCAAGCCACTGCTGTTCTGATGCGAGAGATTTATCTTCCAGAGATGTCCGTCTGGCTGAGGAAGGAAGACAAGTGAGGATATGTGAATATTTCACTGTAGCCTCTGTCCTGGATTCGAGTCCCGAATACTCTCCGGTTTCCAATGTGGCCTCCTCACGCCTACCCAACGTCTTATGAGTCCCACAAGGAAAACAGAGAGAAATAGTTCCAACCCCGGTTCTTAAAATGTCACGGTGTTTTTTTTTTCTATCTACTTACTTACTAGCTTTTAAGCAACCCGGAGGTTCATTGCCGCCCTCACATAAGCCCGCCATTGGTCCCTATCCTGAGCAAGATTAATCCAGTCTCTATCATCATATCCCACCTCCCTCAAATCCATTTTAATATTATCTTCCCATCTACGTCTCGGCCTCTCCAAAGGTCTTTTCCCCTCTGGCCTCCCAACTAATACTCTATATACATTTCTATCTACTAAAACAATTTATTTACTTACTTGCTTTTAAGGAACCCGGAGGTTCATTGCCGCCCTCACATAAGCCCACCATTGGTCCCTATCCTGAGCAAGATTAATCCAATCTCTATCATCATATCCCACCTCCCTCAAATCCATTTTAATATTATCTTTCCATCTACGTCTCGGCCTCCCTAAAGGTCTTTTTCCCTCCAGCCTCCCAACTAACACTCTATATGCATTTCTGGATTCGCCCATACGTGCTACATGCCCTGCCCATCTCAAACGTTTGGATTTAGTGTTCCTAATTATGTCAGGTGAAGAATACAATGCGTGCAGCTCTGCGTTGTGTAACTTTCTCCTTTTTCCTGTAACTTCATCCCTCTTAGCCCCAAATATTTTCCTAAGCACCTTATTCTCAACACTATTATTTATTTATTTACTATTATGTTTTACTCTACTGTATACAACAGCTAGAGGCCAATAACATTTCGGCACAAAGCATAATTACAATTTGAAAAAATGACAATATAATAAAAGTGCATAAAATAATTATTACACATAAAGATAATAATAATAATGATAATAATAATAAATAATAATAATAATGATAATAATTTTTATTCATAAAATTTAATACAATTTTATTCATCAATTTTAATAAAATTTTACTCAACATTTTAAATAAATTTTATTTATCAATTTTAATCAACTTTTATTCAACATTTTAAATACATTTTTATTCATTGTTTAATAAAATTTTATTCAACATTTTAACAAATTTCTTGTGCAACATTTAAATACATTTTATTAAACATTTTAATACATTTTTATTCCATATTTTAATACATTTTTGTTCTACGTTTTAAATACATTTTATTCAACATTTATAATAAATTTTTACTCAACATTTTCAATAAATTTTATTCAAATCTTTAAAAAAATAAACTTAATAAAGCATTAAGCATTTATAGTAGTTATTCTATAATAGGTACTGGCAGCATGTGATTGTAACATGCTGTCAGAAATGCATTTAATTCTAAAACATCGCACTTATTGTAGTTCCTACATCCAGATTTTAACACTTAGAAAATTGTGAGTACATTGCAAGATTTGTGAGGAACCTAGTTTCAGACGCACAATATGTACCGACCTTTAATGGACTGGTTATGGAAGTAATGAGAGAGAAATCGATATGTGTAGCCTATTATCTTACATTTGATGATTTCACTGCCTTATATCTCCAAGAACGCCTTTGTAGACAATCTTCAAAGTGTGTGTTGCTCGATTTTGTCTTATTTCGAACCGTTCATGACTTAATACTTCGCATGCCAGGCCTACAAGATTTGGAAGAAAAATCCCAATTTTTTTTAAGTTTTTCTTTGAAGTTGTCATAACAAAAACAGGACGGACAGCGAATTGATGACGTTTTGAATGAAATGGCAAGTGGGGGGTCATTTGACATGAGCTAAATTTTAGAAATAAGAACGGTTTCTCTCCTTGCTCCTTCCTGGGACATATAAAACTGCGGTAGGTCATGCTATCCTGCTGTTGGTCCTTAAACCACTCATAATATTTCCATTTTTAGTTGGTTATTTTACGACGCTTTATCAACATCTCAGGTTATTTAGCGTCTGAATGAGATGAAGGTGATAATGTCGGTGAAATGAGTCCGGGGTCCAGCACCGAAAGTTACCCAGCATTTGCTCATATTGAGTTGAGGGAAAACCCCGGAAAACACCTCAAACCAGGTAACTTACCCCGACCACAAATCGAACCCGGGCCACCTGGTTTCGCGGCCAGACGCGCTAACCGTTACTCCACAGGTGTGGACCATTTTCATGTCGTGACCTCATGTCACTTACCTCACGTATGTCAGTCCTTGGCCTTCCCTGCCTTCCTGCAGATCGCGGTGGTGTAGACATACCGGTATTCAAAATGAAACTGCTTCCAAAACTCAAATTTGGATTATTTAAACCAAATTATGAAGAGTAGGTAGACCTATATCGTTACAATTACTGCACACTTTCGATTGAAACTGTTCGCCTTAACTTGCAGTAAGCATTGAATATTGCACATTTTGATGCACACATGTTTTTTTTTTTTTTTTTAGGAATTAAGCGAGTTACTATTAATTTTATATTGATTACTTCACTCCGCATATTTCATTCAATTTTTTAAAATAAAAGTGATGGTAGTGATGATGATGAGGATTCATTATTATTATTGTTATTATTATTATTATTATTATTATTATTATTATTATTATTATTATTATTGGGAAAAAGACCTTTGGGGAGGCCGAGACGTAGATGGGAAGATAATATTAAAATGTATTTGAGGGAGGTGGGATATGATGATAGAGACTGGATTAATCTTGCTCAGGATAGGGACCAATGGCGGGTTTATGTGAGGGCGGCAATGATCCTTCGGGTTCCTTAAGGGGAGAGGATGGTTTTTTTTTTTGGTGAAAAATGAGTAAATTAAAAAAAAAATCTTAAAAAAATACTCTGTGATATGTGTGGAATGCATAGCATAATATTTTGTGGGTATTTGTGCCCTTATCAGATGTTGAGACGCCATTTTTAAACTTCCTGCGTTATGGATTTTTAAATCACTCGCCCCCCTTCTATCGGTAACTTCATTTTTTGCTACATTGCCAGATAAAAATGGATATAATTTCGGAACTATCAAAGACACATGCATGAAATTTAGAACACACATTCTTTAGACTATTAGGAAACTTTTCTCTGTAACAGAATTTTTTTAATTGATTTCATTTTAAAACTACGTTCGTTTGTTTGCGAGAAAGGTAGTCAGAAGAGTGTTATTTAATTGTTTATTTTACAAACGGGACTAATATCAAAATTATTTTACAGACAGTTTGTAGAGCATGCTTTTGCAAGTACATTGCAAAAAACTGGATGCATCTAGCTTTAAAAATGGTTTAGATATATCGATTTTAGTAAAATCCTGCATTGGGTATATTTTTTTCAAATCTGGGCCCCCAAATTTTTTTTTCAAAATATTTATAGTTGGTTGAGTTGCTACAGCTATGAGCTCTCTATATACAAAAAAAAATAATAATATTTTACACGAAATAGGAAAAAAATTGAAAAAAAATACCATCTTCTCCCCTTAAAAGCCAGTAAGTTATTATTATTATTATTATTATTATTATTATTATTATTATTATTATTATTATTGTTAGAGTCTAGACTACTATATTGAAATTACAATAATAAGCTTCCTTACAAGTTTTTAAATTTAATTCAAACGTATAAAATGGTGATGACAATGAAGTGAAATTGGCAACGCTGCACGGACTGTCATGTTTGCTCTCCGAGGATTTACCATGACAATGCCCGGATTACAATAAGCCTAACCGAGGTGGTGGAGGGGACAAAGGACCAGACCTGTCCGACCCTGTCCATTGCCACGCCGCTTGGGCCACTTGCTGTTTGCTTGTTTCTTATTTTATAGCTCCCTTTCTCGTGTAGTTTCTTTCGTTTTCACTGTCCCACTTTGTTCCTTCTTTCTCCTTTCCCACTTTGTCAATTTTTTATTTTTCTTCTTTCCCACTTCGTTCCTTTTTTATTTTTCTTCTTTACCACTCTGTTTCTTTTTTCTGTCTTTCTTTCCTATTTTATTTCTCACCCTGCTTCTTTGTTTTCCATTAGATTTCCTCAATTAGTTTCTTTCTTTTCTTTCTTGTTAGCCAACGTACTATGGTAGGAACGATCATGATTTTAAAATCAAATGTAGGAAACAGAAAACGGATGTAGGTAAATTCTCATTTTTAAATAGAACTATAAATGATTGGAATGACCTACCTGCAGCGGTCTTTGAGGGCTGTCCTTCCTTAAGGAGATTCAAGAATAACTTAAAAAGTTGTGTATAAAGTGCAAATTAAAATTAAGGTGACATTTAACATTTAGTTTTTTAAGGTGACATGTATTTATTTAGCCTGACGAGTTACTACCTTGGTCTGAATTGTAAATTATTTAAAAATAACGTGTAAGAGGGCCTTAGACTAGAAATGTTTAGCTTAAATGTAGTTCTGTTTATAAGTATGCATAAGGATGTAATTATTTGACTTATTTGAACTGTTGTATCAGTGAAGCGAGGTTAGTCAGTGAAGTTATGGTTTTACAGTGCAGTGAACAGTTCCGATTAGTGATAATTTATAGCGTCAATGAAATGTGTTCTATAGTGTCAGTGAAATGTGTTACAGAGTGTCAGTGAAATGTGTGCTAAGTGTCGGTGAAATGCGTCATAGTGCCACTACAGTGAGTGAGATGAGAGTAAAGTGAAAGACTATTGAAACTTATGTAGGGCCTATACATATGTAGGTTGTATTGTAAAATTAGGTATTTTATTTATATTCTATTATTAATTGTAGTTATTGTGTTAAATTGTATTGTGTATTCTTATTGTATTGTGTATATAATTTTATTGTGTACTAGCCGTACCCGTGCGCTCCGCTGCACCTGTTAGAAATAAATATAAAGTAATTACATAATTAAAATAGGACGTTTGATCCAGGGAACAACTTTTACAACAGCGCAAGATAATCTGCTTCGCTCATTACCCAATTTTTTTTTGCATGGCATTTATTGCATATATATTTTATGTATTTTAACTCGGTTCAATTAGCATAGTTAAAATTTGAATTATAAAATAATGGATTGCTAAGCTAACGTACTATTACTGCATACTAAATCAATACACTCTCGTTGTTCGCTAATTCTCTGAGATTAAAATAAGTGTACATAAATATTATTTTAAGAAATACAGAAAACGAATGTACAAAATAGGCTATCAAATTTTCTGTGCATAAGAAGGTATTTTAATCTTACCTGTCCTCGATTTACTCAGACGTTACTGTAATAACATTATAGCATTATGTCCATCTAGAGAAACTACACTTTCCAATGGTGAATTAATATTTAATTATACAAATCGGTTAATTTAGCTTCTGATATCACTTCATACAAACACAGAAACATTCTCTGTAGGCTATGTTTAATTGCTTTTGATTGTTGATGTCCAAGGCCCCTGTTTCGCTTGTTGTTGTCCAAGGCCCCTTATAGACGAAGTCATTTGTTCTTAATTCATTGCACCGTCTTAGATGGCGTTATTTTAATTTTAAAACTCATTTATCTCATTAAATATCCGTCCTATCAAAATTTTGTAAAGAATAAAACTTATCGGAAATCATTTTTAAAGAAACTTTTGTTATGTGACATCTTTCACAAAAATCATTAATAAGCAAGATATTTCGATTTATTTAATTCAGGCCCCCTTATAACCCCCCTTTTAAATAAAGTATTTTGAATGCCATGTAGCCTAAAATCTAAGTTACAACGAACTTAATTTATATTCCAATTTTCATATAAATCGGTTCAGCCATTATCGCGTGAAAAGGTAACAAACATACAGACAGACATGCAAACTAAAATTTCAAAAAAGCGATTTTCGGTTTCAGGGTGGATAATTATATATGTTAGGACCAATTATTTTTGGAAAATCTAAAATTACCAGAAAAATTTCGGCTACAGATTTATTATTAGTATAGATTGCTTATCATTTTATTGTGTATTGTTTATATTGTGTATACCGCTGCCACCGGGTGCTTGCCCACTTGCAGTGTAAATACATACAAATCTAATAATAAGAAAAGGGCCTTAGGAATTAATTCTTTACTAATACCCTTATTTGTCTCGTTTCTATATACTTATCTCTGCTAGTTTGTTTTGCTAGTATTTTTCTGATTTATATGCTTGCAATCTTCTCCTCCTCTACAAGAGATTGGAAACCTTCTAGTCTAGAAAAAGGAAATGCTACTACAAGTTGTAAAACAGATCGCTTCTTGATTGATATTATTCTGCAGGCTTGTTGGCGCACCAACATTTGCTCCTCCCCGCACCATCAGACTCGGTGGCTGTTCCGTTTAGAGCAGCGCCGCTGGCTGGCTCCGCGTAATCCCTTGTCCACATATTTGTAATTTCATTAGGATGACTGCCGGTTAAATTGTTTCTCGGCCCGCTGAAGAGGGGAGGTCACAATGAGGATAACGGATTTGTCAACATGATAACGCAGCTTCCCTTAGGTTATTACACAAGGGATCAACAATGAACACCCCTCGAGCCCTTAGATAGATGAACGTTTTAGAGTCCACAGCAGATGGTTTTGCGCACTCAATCCCACAACCCTTAGCCCTCTTCACAACCGCCCTTGTCCTCCGCCTCGGCAACAATGAGCGGTTAAGCGCGTGATTCTGTGCTGATTAGTTGACAAAGAAACGTGTTTGTGTGTGAATGGTGTCCAATCTGTGTCGAAGTGGACCTTATGGTACGTTAGGAAACTGAATTACCTTTGCCACTGGGAAGTCGATAATGTGACGAACTTCTTCGTCTTGAAGGTCTGTGAACTTCCCAGTTACTGCGGACAATACAAATAACTCTAGCATTACTGCTTTTATCAATTACATCACTGATACTGATGCTCATCCTCTTTCACAATAGCCCTGCCAAGACTCTGGAATTCGTTACCTGCTAGCATCAGGGACTGTCGAAATAAAATTGAATTCAAACGTAAACTTACTAGGCACTTGGTCAGTAATTGAGACTCGTTCAGACATGGTTTCTTGTAAACAGTTCTCTTAATCTATCACAAAATATTTCAATATCCGGTAATTTCATCACTATAGAATTTTGTTATTCTAGGTTTAATTTGTGATTCAGTAAATATAAAAATATTCTTTGTTCTTAACTTCTATGATAAAATGTATAGCTTTCATTAATCAGGTAATCTTGTCGTACTTTAATTTTTATTGTAATTGTAATTGTAAATGTAATATTAATTGTAATTTTATTCTTCATATTATAGTTGGAATCTCCTGGTAGAGGGGCAGAGAAGGCCTGACGGCCTTATCTCTACCAGGTTAAATAAATAAATAAATACTACTACTACTACTGCTACTACTACTACTACTACTACTACTACTACTACTACTACTACTACTACTACTGATAGCCTACTTTATACATACTACCTATCTCTCTCTACTGCGTACTACTTAGGTAGTTACTGAAAGAATTTATTATTATATTTACTACATTTATACTTAAAGCTGTGGTAGGTAAAATATCGATTTCGTGGTAATAACTTGAGTATTTCACCTCTCGGCTTGTCGTATCTTCCATGTCTGTTTCATTCCACAGGCATTTCTTTTATTCTGTTAGAGAAATTTAACTTCCATATATGCGCAAATATTAGATTTCAACTGTAAACACAACATAATGATTTCGTTACGAATTGGACAACACGGCGATTTATCCAAAATCGTGCCTCCTCCTGTTAGACGCAATTCCAAGCTGTTAAACCAGCTTTGATAGCTAGACGCGTTTGTAATGTTAAGGCTGGTTCACAATAAACCGGGAACGGAATCGACAACGAGAACGAGAACGGAAATATTGTTAAAATAAATTTATTTAAATGTGAGCATTCACAATTAACTATTGTGAATGTTCACATTTAAATATATTTATTTTAACATTATTTCCGTTCTCGTTCTCGTTGTCGTTTCCGTTCCCGGTTTATTGTGAACCAGCCTTTAATCGTACAATACCTGCGTATGTGATTCACTGTTGTGCAATAGGCAACACCAGATATTCCCTGTTAATGACATAATCAGAGTATCGCTGAAGTCCACCGCTGTGGAGTAATGGTTAGCATGTCCGACCGTGAAACAAGCGGGCCCGGGTTCAAATCCCGGTTGGACAATTCGCCTGGTTGAGGTTTCTTCCGGAGTTTCCTCTGAACCCTTTAAGAATGAGTCCTGGGCCCTGGACTCTGGACTCATTTCGCTGCAATTACCAACTAGACGCTAGATGACTATCACAGTCGGCAAAGCGTCTTAAAGTAACCCAATTAAAGAGTGTACTGTACTGCTATGAAATGTTGAATGGTACAGTAAAATAACAATCACCCTGTTTTCACTCTGGACGTGAAATGTGTTTGAGGCAGCGCAAGATGACGAGCGAGCGCGTGTAATTGAGAACTCTGGTACATTCTGCATAAACAAAGCTACAAAAGGTACATGATATTAACTTAGCTTATAATAGAGAAGAACCAGGGTATAATGAATGTAAGAAAGATGGAAGGTCAGTAGAAAACACGATCGCAAATAAGGAAAAATATATGAAGCTAGAAAAAAAGTGTTTAGGGAGGAAAAAAAAACGTGGGGAGGAGGAAGAAAAGATGTGGAGAGGAAGAAGAAAAAAGGAGGAAGAAAAGATGTGGGGGAAGGAAGAAAAGATTTTGGGTAGGAGCAGGGAAAGTTGTGGGGAGGAGGAAACAAAGGTGTGGGGAGGAGGAGAGAAATGTGTGGGGAGGAGGAGAGAAAGGTGTGGAGAGGAGGAAGAAAAGATGTGGAGAGGAAGAAGGAAAAAGGAGGAAGAAAAGATGTGGGGGAAGGAAGAAAAGATTTTGGGGAGGAGGAGAGAAAGGTGTGGGGAGGAGGAGAGAAAGGTGTGGGGAGGAGGAGGGAAAGGTGTGGGGAGGAGGAGGGAAAGGTGTGGGGAGGAGGGGGGAAAGGTGTGGGGAGGAGAAGAGAAAGGCGTGGAGAGGAGGAGAGAAAGGTGTGGGGAGGAGGAGAGAAAGGTGTGGGGAGGAGGAGGGAAAGGTGCGGGGAGGAGGAGGGAAAGGTGTGGGGAGGAGGAGAGAAAGGTGTGGGGAGGAGGAGAGAAGGTGTGGGGAGGAGGAGGAGGGAAAGGTGTGGAGAGGAGGAAGAAAAGATTTGGAGAGGAGGAAGAAAAGATGTGTAGAGGAAGAAGGAAAAAGGAGAAAGAAAAGATGTGGGGAAGGAAGAAAAGATTTTGGGGAGGAGGAGGGAAAGGTGTGGAGAGGAGGAAGAAAAGATGTGGAGAGGAAGAAGGAAAAATGGGAAAGAAAACATGTGGAGAAAATAGGCTTATCTTTAAAATCTCAGATCTAGTTATCTCACAAATTCCCGGATATCTGAAAATTCCAGTGGAGTAACACGATATCCAGTAAAGTGACATTTTCGTGAGGTAACACGGAAATTCAGTGACGGTGTCCACCAAATGGGCGTAAGGCAATAAGAGACTGGAAGGAAGGATGGCCAGTTATCGATTTCTGAAGCGCCGCGGGACACGAACGGTTCGTCACGCTGGTGTAAAGAGCGGACAATTGTGCGTGGTGAGTGTTGTACAACTGCGGGACCACGGCCGGCTTTCTTCGTGAGCCAGAAGGAAATTGGAAACAAAAGTTGTCTATCCGTTTTCTTTTGGCTTACAACATGTCACTTCAGGACGTTTGTTGTCGCAGAATTCTCCGCACGAGATGCCGAGAGAACCAAAGAGAGAAGCTGTGCAGACAAAATCCCTACGAACACAGTTGACCACGACGACTTCGCATTTCGTCTCCCATCCAGTAGTTCAGTTAAAGAAGAGTGCTGTAACCAAATACCGCAAGAGATAGCTTTCCTACAACAACTTATTCAACCACGGGTAGCTCAGTTGGTACAGCAGCTGCCTACGGACCTGGAAGGTCCGGGGTTCAATCCCAGGTGGTGACAGGATTTTTTCTCGTTGCCAAACTTTCAGAACGGCCCCGAGGTTCACTTAGCCTCCTATAAAATTGAGTACCAGGTCTTTCCCGGGGGTAAAAGGCGGTCAGAGCGTGGTGCCGACCACACAACCTCATTCTAGTGCCGAGGTCATGGAAAGCATGGGGCTCTACCTCCATGCCCCCCAAGTGCCTTCATGGCATGTTACGGGGATACCTTTACCTTTTTTACTGTCCACCCAGCCCTCTCGCGGACGTCATCCCAACTTCATTCCTTTTTTACACAGTAACTAGGCAGACGGTTTTCAGTCACCACAATTCAGAAGTAATCGCGGTGCTTTGTTTGCTAAAACTGCTTACTTCACTTGTTCTTAATACTGTAATAATAATAATAATAATAATAATAATAATAATAATAATAATAATAATAATAATAATATGGGAAATGCCTGTTATTATTCGGTTGAGAAACGTTTATCATCCAGTCTGCTGTCGAAAAATTTGAAAGTTAGAATTTATAAAACAGTTATATTACCGGTTGTTCTGTATGATTGTGAAACTTGGACTCTCACTCTGAGAGAGGAACAGAGATTAAATGTGTTTGAGAATAAGGTGCTTAGGAAAATATTTGGGACTAAGCGGGATGAAGTTACAGGAGAATGGAGAAAGTTACACAACACAGAACTGCACGCATTGTATTCTGCACCTGACATAATTAGGAACATTAAATCCAGACGTTTGAAATAGACAGGGTATGTAGCACGTATGGGCGAATCCAGAAATGCATATAGAGTGTTAGTTGGGAGGCCGGAGGGAAAAAGACCTTTAGGGAGGCCGAGACGTAGGTGGGAAGATAATATTAAAATGGATTTGAGGGAGGTGGGATATGATGATAGAGAATGGATTGATCTTGCTCAGGATAGGGACCAATGGCGGGCTTATGTGAGGGCGCAAAGGAACCTCCGGGTTCCTTAAAAGCCAGCCAGTAAGTAAGTAAGTAATAATTTATATTATAAGAGAGTGGAACGTTTAGCGCCCGTCACGAAGCCGAGCATGGGGGCATAAAACCTGTTCATTCTCGTGTGGTATACAGTATTATTTTATCCATTGCTAGTGTGTAAATTTCATTACTGGTACCTAAATTTAATTTAAAATTGTAGTCTATTTCTTTGTACTAATTTGTTTGTGAACAAGCTGAAATTAATAAATTCAGCCTATGGATTTCATTGTTGCTAATGTTGGTTGTCATGGAGGGAGTGGTTAAAAAAATCAATCGACTGCTGTGAATAATAGTACATTATGCAACGAGCCTATAATGAAGGTAATTAAGAACTGAGTATGGACATTTATGAAACGAGCGCAAGCGAGTTTCATAATTTTCATACGAGCTTCTTAATTACCATTATAGGAGAGTTTCATACGACTTTTTAAGCTCGACCATATTTCTAACTTGATATTACTACTTTTATTGTATCTGACCTGGTGCAATGTCCCGTATGTTGTGAGATGTGAGATGTGCGCAGACGCGAAAGTATTGATTTTTTCCGAGGAACAGATGTGCACATTGACCTTGCTAGGCCATAAGAACCTACAGAGATTACATTGAAATTAAATCAGACATTGAAAAACGAGATGACAAATTGAATTTATTTGAATATTATTTACAATTAACGCTAATTATTATAGTAACAGAACATAACCTTCTGCGACAGTATTGGATTTCCAGCCTCCGTGACTTTTCGCTAATTGTCTTTCGATTGCATATCCGAGAATAATCGATACTTGCGGTTTTATAACGGTAGAAAGCTGACCTGTCATTGGCTGAACAGTTCTAATCTGAGTTGTCATTGGCTGAAAGACCTGACCTTTAATGAGGTGTACTTTAATGACATGCATTAAAGGTCTGCTACCAGGTGTATAATTACTACATTTCGGCATGGTCGAGCATAAAGTAATTTTTTGGATTGCTAAGGACGTTGAAATAAAGGACCAGTTTAGATATTTGTCATGGATAAATCAATTCAATTTAATTTAATTCATTTCTCTACATAGCTACTCTTTTTCAAGCAGCTTTCTCAAAGTGAAATTTGTGACTGGCACTGTTGCATAAGATTTTCCTTGTTTTCCTTCGCCTCTTAACCATACTTCTTTTTACATCCCTATTTTTTCGTAAAGATTGGTCTTTTGTGCAGCGAAAATAATTCAGGCTGGCCTTCTCCCGCATTCTGGGGAAGGGACTGTGAACAATTCTTTTCTGCTGGTGTTGTCAAATTTGAAATCCTGACGGCCACAAAAACTGAAGGCAAAGGGTCATATAATAACTCTTACACTTTTAAAATGGTAACGCTTAAACAGGGCCATAATTTACAGCGACATGTCAGTCCAACACTTGATGTGTTTATTGTCCACCAGACATAAATTTAAGTCAAATTTATGACAGAGGAAGGTCGATAGGCTGTATACCGACCCACCGCTTCAAGCTTTACAAAATCACGGCGGCTGAAATACCACAGCTCTTTGAAGAACGTCTTCTATTCACAAATGCCCCTTTTACAGGCATTTCTGGTGAAAAACAGTACACACTTAACGGTCGTACAAGTATATTCGTACAGGTTTAATGACACACCAAACACTACATGAGATTTTCATCTTACGAACGTGATTTTCTTCACATATAATAATAATAATAATAATAATAATAATAATAATAATATAATAATAATAATAATAATAATAATAATAATAATACTTACTGGCTTTTAAGGAACCCGGAGGTACATTGCCACCCTCACATAAGCCCGCCATTGGTCCCTATCCTGAGCAAGATTAATCCATTCTCTATCATCATATCCCACCTCCCTCAAACCCATTTTAATATTATCTTCCCATCTACGTCTCGGCCTCCCTAAAGGTCTTTTTCCCTCCGGTCTCCCAACTAAGACTCTACATGCATTTCTGGATTCGCCCATACGTGCTACATGCCTTGCCCATCTCAAATGTCCAGATTGAATGTTCCTCATTATGTCAGGTGAAGAATACAATGCGTGCAGTTCTGTGTTGTGTAACTTTCTCCATTCTCCTGCAACTTCATCCCTCTTAGCCCCAAATATTTTCCTAAGAACCTTCTTCTCAAACACCCTTAACCTATGTTCCTCTCTCAAAGTGAGAGTCAAAATTTCACAACCATACAGAACAACCGGTAATATAACTGTTTTATAAATTCTAACTTTCAGATTTTTTGACAGCAGACTGGATGATAAAAGCTTCTCAACCGAATAATAACAGGCATTTCCCATATTTATTCTGTGTTTAATTTCCTCGTGAGTATCATTTATATTTGTTACTGTTGCTCCAAGATATTTGAACTTCTCCACCTCTTCAAAAGATGAATTTCCAATTTTTATATTTCCATTTCGTACAATATTCTCGTCACGAGACATAATCATATACTTTGTCTTTTCGGGATTTACTTCCAAATCTATTTCTTCTTGCTTGCAGTAAAATCCCCGTGTTTTCCCTAATCGTTTGTGGATTTTCTCCTAACATATTCATTAGAACTATCATTTGCGAAATAAAATTATCTACATGCAGTATTTAAATGTAATTACTTTTTAACATATGAAGAGAAAATCAATTCAGTAAACTAGTCTGAAAAAAACTTCAAATTATTAAATGTTCCTTATGAGTATTACATTTAAGAGGGAATGTAATTGACTACGCCTGCTGAATCAGGTAATTGTAGATTTTAACTCTGAAAGACGATACCGTCGAACAGGTTCTAATATCGGCAGGAAGAAGATTCCAGTTTCAAGAGGTGTAGATTATGAATCATTGAGAATAACATGTTCTGTGCTTAGATATAAGAATAATAGTTTCTTGTTGAGACCAGGTGACAAAGCTGTGAAGAGACGAGAGATTCTGAAACCAACATGACAGCTAAGATGGACCAGAAGTGTGCAAGATTTGATACAGCAGCGAGAGTGAATGTAGTTTTCTGGCTTTCTCAAGTCCGAGCCACGACAGCTGTTCGAAGTAGCCTATGGTGAAATATGGTCATATTTCCGAATGTTGGAATGCACATATAATGAACACGTTGTAACTTTATGGCTAGTTTTGAAATTACATCAGTTCATAGAACATCGCAATAATCAAATAATGGCATTATCAATTTGGATAAGGATTTTTTTTTTTTTCAGAGAAAAGAGGAGGAGATGTTTTATGTGGGTTAGGAAGTGGAAAACTCTTCCTTTTGTAAAATTTGTAACCTGATTGTTCCAACTTAAGTTTTCGTCAAAGTAGATTTTCATAGTCGAGCTGTAGGGTATAGAAATATTGTTGATGATAACTGATGATGGATGACGTACTTCTTCTTCTTCTTCTTCTTCTTCTTCTTCTTCCCTGTTAGGTTCATTTACACGACCCACGCCACCAGGGCCTTACAGGGCCGCGACCTGTCGGGAGAGGAATTAAGCTATGGATCACATACATACTTTTTTGACCACACAAGGACATGGAGGGCCTCCCCGGATGAGGGATCAGCTCTATGCCAGGGCCACCTACGATACAACACAAACATTTAAGACATTATACAGCATTCACTCACACATATGAAAGGATTAAGGGAAGGATCGCCGTCCATGGCCGGACTTTCAAGAGGTACAATCCCGGCATTTGCCTGGAAATAACTGAGGAAACCACGAAAAACCTCAGTTAGGATTGCCGGCCCCTGGAATCGAATCCCGGACCTCCCGAATGCAAGGGCAGCCCTCTACCACGCCGCTAGCCCGCTCGGTGATGCCGTACTTCGAAAGAAGGAGATAGTCTCGTGTGGCCTAGAATAGGAGCCCGGGATTTCTCTGTGTTTGATGTAAGACTCCCTGTTGGTACCAGCTTTATGTTGAAGTTACCAGTGCACTCGAGGCCTTGAACTACGCGGTTACCCCAGCGAATAGGGATTATAAAGAATGGACACTTCGCGTCGGTACCTTTGATGTAGCCGGACTGATTTCAATGACCTTCAAGCCAGCTAAAGCGTCAGATTCTGCTTTCTCCCTAGAGTTGGCGCTGACATCACACCAGCTAGCAGTCGACACAGCGGAAATACAGGGACATCACTTTATTTTTACCAACATTTTTAACATTAACCTGGCTATACTCGGAAACACTGTTGCCCCCTTCCATTACAGGAGTTTGATGTTGCTAGTGCAATATTTAAACAAATCATTTTACTGGGTATAGGACGAGAGAAAAGTAGTGTATCCATATATGTTGTAGGGAAATACGATATTACGATTTTTAGTTTGATCATCACTTTTACGGAATTTATCAAATTACAGTAGAGTAGTAACATTTTTTTTTCAAAAACTCAACTTTTCAGGCGGCTATGTTCGTTATGTAATGTCTACTTTATTTAGCATATTAATTATTGGTGTTAACATACAATATAGAGAGTCGATTTAAATTGAGGGGCTCAGAAGTAAAGGGCTGTAAGTACACTTAAGTTACTTTTGAGAAAATGGAGTTTAAATATTTAAGCTTTCGTAAAATCGGTGAAATTTTTATTTAAAATTTAATGTGTGATGTGATTAAAATATCCCTTTGCCACTAAAATTTTAGATACTTTTGCTTACACTGGATGCACTTAACTCATGTTGTTACAAATGTCACTAGCATTCCTTTGCTTCTAGCCACCTCAATTCAAAAAAAGCTAATCTGAATTTTTAAACAAGTTGCTGAAAATGGTTGCCGTTCATTACAATGCAGGCTTCAATTCAGTACGCATATTATTAAAAACATTTTGAAGCATATTCTATGAAATTGAATTTATCGTTTCTTGAATATAATTTTTAGTACGATATTATTAATATAGGTTCTTTCTTCTATAGCAAACGCAATCATATTTATGAAACACACTATACACTGCAGTGTTTACTTCACTGCTTGAAGACTTCGAATGCAACAGCGGCCGTAAGTTTGTGTGTCTGACGGGAGCAAGGACATTAGTGAAGGGGTGTGAGTGAAGTACATTCAGAAATGCAGGTACAAAAAAATGCAAGTAAAAATAAAATGATGTCTCTGTATAACACATAATTAATACATCTAGGTACATTATGTACTCAAATAAAATAAATTGGATCCATAAAATAATAAATCCTTCATTAACTGCAATGTCTAGACTCTAGAGTTCCTTTATAATGAGAGTTGAGACGTTGACCCCAACAACAATTAAAATATGTAATGATTTGATAGCGCTGAAAATGGAAAAACAAAACTCTTACGAGAAGTAAAACCATATACCTATATTATATTATTATACAAATATTAAACGAATTCGGTACTTAATTTTATAATGTATTATATTATTTTATAATATAATGTATTATATCTGATATATAAAATATTATTATCACAACTAGTTTGTCACTGAGAAATAAGGAAAAGCTGTTAACTTTAATTTATTTGAAGCAAAGCGTTACTGGATTATGCAATAAGGTAGGCGATGTTTGGATCCTGTGCCATAACTCTATTCTCAATTAATTATCTTAGCGTATGCTCGATTACACTACCTCTAGCGTTTGAAAGTGGAACTAACCGTTGGCGCACAGAGAAACAAAACACAGGAAAATTCGCTCAGTGTCCATTCTTTATAATCCCTATTCGCTGGTTACCCCGATGAAAAACTGCTGCATCATTGCACGAAGACTCGTTACAAGACAAAACTTCTACTATCTTAGTTAACTGATATTCCACCTTATACAGCGAGCTTCGATTTCTAGTAGATTTATGGTGAAGTCGACCTGGTTGGCGAGTTTGTAGAGCGCTGGCCTTCTATGCCCAAGGTTGCGGGTTCGATCCCGGGCCAGGTCGATAGCATTTAAGTGTGCTTAAATGCGACAGGCTTATGTCAGTAGATTTACTGGCATGTAAAAGAACTCCTGAGGGACAAAATTCCAGCACATCCGGCGACGCTGATATAACCTCTTCAGTTGCGAGCGTCGTTAAATAAAACATAACATTTTTATGGTGAACAAATGGGTTTTGTGACTATTACATCATTTTTATGAAATCGCATCATCGTGTCTGTGCCTTTGAACAGTGATCGTGATCGTGGGCCTATTCAGTGATTTAGTTGAAATAAAATATTTACAAATTCAGCAAGCACGTAGCTACGGCATTTCGGCCCAACTGGCTTCACCCTCGCCTGAGCCTTATTGTAAAAGTCCAGCACCAGACTTTGAGCTTCATGGTGAAGCTGTTGAAACAAATGAATACAGCAATTACATTTCCGAGTAAAATATTCTTCAGTTTTGCTCAGGGTTACGCATCCTATTGGTGCGCAGATAATGTCTTTGAATTTCACGGACAAATCCAACACAATTTCAAAATAACTGGATTCACCGAGTGTGTTGGTTTCTAACTGAAGGAAATCTATGAAACTTAATAGAGTATTTATGCTTAACCTCGCAGAAATTAAAGCCTTTGCCGCATATTTCATTAAAACTTAAAAGTCAGGTAATTAGAAGGAGCGGCGGTTGGCAATCCTTTGAATATTAAATGTTACATTTATGAAAGGTTTCTGTATTCACTTCTACAAGTTCTGGGCATCAGAAATACACGGCTACAACGCGATGGCTAACCGTCATCTGCAGGGATTTTAGACAAACTAACAGAAAGAGTCTGTAATAAAAGGAGAAGTGGGTAATACCCACATTCGTTAATTATGAGATCAAAGTCCTCATTAACGTTCGCAGCGCACCCAATTAGCACGATGGCCTATTAACACTACAGAAATTATTTTCCTATTTCCAACAACTTGCTAGAGTTAGAAA
Source organism: Periplaneta americana (assembly GCF_040183065.1). Lineage (NCBI taxonomy): Eukaryota > Metazoa > Arthropoda > Insecta > Blattodea > Blattidae > Periplaneta > Periplaneta americana. Next base: position 207,801,029 of record NC_091119.1, on the reverse strand, counting down.
GGATCTCTTGGCACAACCAGACTAGTTAGTTGACCTAGAACATGTTGCGTTCCCACACTCTCACATGTGAAGTATAAGAAATAAAGCCTTGATAATTAAGCTCCTATGCAAGAGTTTCTTTTGTCGGTATTCAGCGATAATGACATAAAAGAAGGGCGTTGCTTTGCAGTAATTGGCATTAGGAGAAGGTGGCAAACCCTAGTTAGGTTGAAGAGGCAACACCTTCTTTTAGAAAAGTTCCATTGAGAAAGTGCACGACCCAGAAGAGAGTAACAGAGCTGCTGGGTTTAATTACTGAGCAAGGAATTAAAAAAATAAAATGCAGTCCACCCAGTAGCTGTTTTGTCGGCATTGCGTTTCTATTTAAACACCTTCCTTCCCCCGTTACACTTGGACTTTTATTTAGCCGGGGGTTTCTAGCAGGAGAGCGCCGCAAATGGGCATTTAGAATAAAAAGAAAAGTCTTTTCAAAGTTTCTGTTTCTATAGGCATCACTGTAGGTGGCGCAAAAGCCAAGAAGCAGTTGCTGGCTTCAAAAACCCTTTGTGTCATTCATCCGGGCTCATTCTAATGCGGAGATCTCTCCATCTTCTTTACACAAACAAGGGTGGCCAAACTTGCAAAATAATTTCAATATTACAGTAGTGCCATAGCTCTGAACGATTTCCGTCATACGTTAATTACTCAGCTCACAACCTACACAATAATTATTATTTCTTAGAAAAGCCAACGTACTATGGTAGGAACGATCATGATTTTAAAATCAAATGTAGGAAACAAAAAAAGGATGTAGGTAAATTCTCATTTTTAAATAGAACTATATATGATTGGAATGATCTACCTGAAGCGGTCTTTGAGGGCTGTCCTTCCTTAAGGAGATTCCAGAATAACTTAAAAAGTTGTGTATAAAGTGCAAATTAAAATTAAGGTGACATTTAACATTTAATTTTTTAAGGTGACATGTATTTTATTTAGTCTGACGAGTTACTCCCTTGATTTGAATTGTAAATTATTTAAAAATAGCGTGTAAGAGGTCCTTAGGCTAGAAATGTTTAGCTTAAATGTAGTTGTGTTTATAAGTATGCATAAGGGTATAATTATTTGTCTTATTTGAACTGTTGTATCAGTGAAGCGAGGTGAGTCAGTGAAGTTATGGTTTTACAGTGCAGTGAATAGTTCCGATCAGTGATAATTTATAGCGTCAATGAAATGTGTTCTATAGCGTCAATGAAATGTGTTCTATAGTGTCAGTGAAATGTGTCCTAAAGTGTCAATGAAATGCGTCATAGTGCCACTACAGTGAGTGAGATGAGAGTAAAGTGAAAGACTATTGAAACTTATGTAGGGCCTATACATAATTATGTAGGTTGTATTGTAAAATTAGGTATTTTATGTTTTATTATTAATTGTAATTATTGTGTTAAATTGTATTGTGTATTCTTATTGTATTGTATATATAATTGTACTGTGTATTGTATAATTGTATTGTGTTTTGTAATTTTATTGTGTATACCACTGCCACCGGGTGCTTGCCCACTTGCAGTGTAAATACATACATACATACATACATACATACATACATACATAATGATTCATATTTCCCCGTTATCGAACGAAGCATTTCTAAAGCATGTACACAGGCAACAGATGAAGAGCGTCTTTTCAATTACTGGTGGTCGTGCCTACTGACGCCCAGTTCGTCTGCTTGGGGTTATTGAAAGAAACGAGTTACAGGAAGAAAGGAAGATGGATGGAGAAGAATAGTTCCACGTAGTGTTATGTGGGTAATATGTTCCTTCCTTTCCCAATGTAGCGGTCTGTGGTTTGATTCCCGGCGTGAGCGATGCTGTTACGAAAGCAACAGCAGTCGTTCTCAAGATCTGAGAAAATTTAGAAAACTTGACAATTTGAGAAGGTCCGTATTCCATTCGCAATCAGAGGGATTTAGTCACGAGGGTTGAGGAAGCTAGTTCTATTGCTGAGAAGAAGACCAAAGGTAATCAGTGATGTCTTTTCTGCTGAAGTGTTTCACACAAACCGTGAAATAAGTAGCAATAATTACTATCGAGTTAGTAATGTTAGTCAGGTGTCAACACGTCTTCAAATGACTTACAGCACACTATGAAGAGGAAAATATTTTAGTTTGTACTCACGTAAACTAAAAGCAGTGCCCGCACTCAAGAAGAATGACAAACAGAAAATATGATTTGTTCGATTTGTGCTACCAGAGACTCAAGTTAATTATATTATTGACAGGACAAAGTTTTCTGCATAGACAATGCATACTTCTTTCTTATGGCTCGTTTTCGTTTACTTTTTCTACTCTTTTTCGTTTACTTTTTCTAATAGTTTTCGTTTAAATTTTCTAATAGTTTTCGTTTATTTTTCTGCTCGTTTTCGTTCAGTTTTTCTGCTTCTCTTCGTTTACTACTTTCGCTCGTTTTTGTTTACTTATTTTACTTGTATTCGTTTACTTTTTTCTATTCGTTTTCGTTCACTTTTTTCTATTCGTTTTCGTTCACTTTTTCTACCCGTTTTCTTTTTCTACTTTTATTCGTTTTCGTGTACTTCTTCTACTCGTTTTCGTTTACTCTTTCTACTAGTTTTCGTTTATTTTTTCTGCTCGCTTTCGTTAACTTTTTATACTAGTTTTCGTCTAGTTTTTCTACTCTTTTTCGTTTATTTCTAATCGTTTTCGTTTATTTTTTCTGTTCGTTTTCGTTTACTTTTTCTACCATTTTTCGTTCCCTACTTCTACTCGTTTTCGTTCACTTTTTCTACTCGTTTTCGTTTAATTTTTCTGCTCTTTTTCGTTTAATTTTTTGCTCGTTTTCGTTAACTTTTTCTACTTGTTTTCGTCTAGTTTTTCTACTCGTTTTCGTTTATTTTTTCTGTTCGTTTTCGTTTACTTTTTCTACCATTTTCGTTCACTTTCTCTACTCGTTTTCGTTTAATTTTTCTGCTCGTTTTCGTTTACTTTTTCTACCATTTTTCGCTCCCTATTTCTACTAGTTTTCGTCTAGTTTTTCTACTCGTTTTCGTTTATTTTTCTGTTCGTTTTCGTTTACTTTTTCTGCCATTTTTCGTTCCCTACTTCTACTCGTTTTCGTTGACTTTTTCTACCCGTTTTAGTTTACTTTTTCTGCTCCATTTCTGATGAGAATTAACTGGTTATTCGTTATATAGTGTAGATTGTTTGAGAGGTAGATCTTAGTTCCCTGCCAAATAGGCTCTGGCCCTCAGAGCAAGAATGCTTCTCTGAAGTGTCAGATCTCGGAGAGAGATTTGGACACTCCGTGAAAGTCTTTCACATTAAGCCAACATCCTCCATGTCCGCTTCTGGTTAAAGGACTAGGTCTCGCCTACCTTCTCTATCTTAACAAGAAGCCCAAAAATTGTTCTTAAATGCAGATTACTGGTCACCTGAAAGAGAGGAAAGTTAAAAAGAATGTTCACACCACTCCACTCTTTTCACTAGCTAGAATTCTTGTAAGAGAGCGAGAGAGAGAGAGAGAAAGAGAGAGAATGTTCGCTAATTAGGGGCGTCGGATCAGACAAAAGGCCTTGCATTTAATTTTACTTGCTCTCCAAGAGAGGGACGTATAAAGTGGTTCGAGAAAGGAAGGCTGGGGGAGGAAAAAAGTGCTTCCAGCAACAAACCCGCTGCTATTTGGGTGGCTTCTAGAAAAGCTTGACTTATGTGTGTTGAAGGAGGTGGGAGGGATTTTTGTAAATTTGGTTTGAGTGGTATTGAGAAGTTCAAACAGTTGGCAATCTACTAAGTGTGAGGTATTACCTCTAGGTTGAACACTTTGGTGCCTTTATAAAAACTTGGTGGAAACTTCAAACAAAATTGCATTGTGTCTCGGAGACTGGCCGCCTTCGACTCGCCCCTTCCCTCCATTTTGAATAGAAAATGAGAATCACCTTCTTAATTGAAAGTTTATTAAGAGACTAGGAATAATGGCTCAGTGGGGAATGCTTTCGACTCTATCAATACTGAATGGCTTCAGTCTCATGGCAACCGTAATTTAAGTGTTGAAAAGACGCAGGATTGGGTTATGTAGCTGGAGAACAAGTTGAAACATCTGAATGCAGTGAAATGAATAAAAGCTAGTACAAAATATAAATCTTCTCTTTCATATTCAGGATAGGGAAAAGATAGGGGTGCTGCCCAGGATTTATGGCAGTGTCCCGTGTGAACGAAACAAGTGCTTCTCTTCTTGAACCTGGACCACAATTGATATTCATCCCCTTGAGACTTCTCAACAATTCTAGCAAGTTTCCGGGTTTTTGATTTCAAAATAATATAAATTAGTATTTATTTTTAAAGTCACACAATTTCTGTGTTTAATAGTACATTATGCAACGAGCCTATAATGGTAGTAATTAAGACGCGAGTATGTTTATGAAACGAGCGCAAGCGAGTTTCATAATTTTCATTCGAGCGTCTTAATTACCATTATAGTCAAGTTTCATACGACTTTTTATGCTCGACCACATTTCTAACTTGAAATTATTCATAAGTATTCATGTTATTCTTATCTGACTGGGGAGCGGAACTGACCTTGTGCAATACCTCGTAAATTGTGAGATGTGCGCAGACGCGAAAGTATTGATTTTTTTCCGAGAAACAAATGTCATTGACCTTGATATAATCTAGAGAGTAAAATAAACATTAATCTTGATATAACCTTGAAATTGATTTAGATATTGAAAAACGAGAAGACAAATTGAATTTATTTGAATATTATTTACAATTAACGCTAATTATTATATTTTATTTCAATGTACCGAAGTACATATGATATTTCCATGCAGATATTCTGCGTCATCATACGATGAAAGAGTAATGGAACGAAGTGATTTAAGACGGCGCTTATTCCGTCGGATCCCGGCCAACTAGTCACTCATGAGTGCACCTGAGCACTTGTGTGGACTTCGGTCCTATGTTCATAGACATCAATGACGTAGTGCAGAGGGCGGCCACTAGAGGGAACCCAAGAGTTGGAACTCAATCAGAGACGATTCTGTCCGACGTCGGGGTTGTGTCCGGTGTGGCTTAGTGGATAAAGCATCAACACGTAGAGCTGAAAACCCGGGTTCAAATCCCGGCGCCGGAGGGAATTTTTCTCCGTTCCATTACTCTTTCATCGCTAATTATTATGGTAACAGAACATAACCTTCTGCGACAGTATTGGATTTCCAGCCTCCGTGACGTTTCGCTAGTTGTCTTTCGATTGCATATCCGAGAATAATCGATACTAGCGCTTATATAATGGTACAATGGTGATTTCTCATTGGCTGAACAACTGAACTATAATGAATAGTTGTACTTCAATGAGGTGCATTAAAGCGCTACTACCAGGTGTATAATTACTACATTTCGGCATGGTCGAGCATAAAAATAAAAATCTGTCATAGTACCGAAAATATTTTAGACGCAATTTGCCACGTCTTGGACACTATTTACTATTTTCTGGAAGCAATTTACTTCCTTCTAGACGCACATTAACCCACTTTGGACGCACTTTACACCTTTTCGGGCGAACTTCACCTCTTTTTGGACTCACTTTGCCCGTTTTCGGACGCATTTCACCACGTTATTTGAACGTATTTACTTCTTTTTGGACACAATTTACTGTTTTGAACCCAATGTACACCTTTTTGGACGTACTTTATTCCTTTCTTTACACCTTTTCGGGTAAACTTAATCAATTTTGGACTCACTTTACCCGTTTCCGGACGCATTTCACTACTTTTTTGGACACACTTCTTCATTTTAGACAATTTACCACACTTTTGGCGCAATTTACCCCTTCTTGAACGCACTTTACCCTTCCTCGGACGCACTTTACACTTTATTTGGACGAAATTTAGCTCTTCTCAAATTACGATTAATCAATTTTCAATTTTTCGTTGAATCCATTATAATGTCTTCCTACAATACCTGACGGTGTCTCCTGTAAGTTTCAACAGTCTATAAGAACCACTTCGTGCCGCTTCTTCGGTGTCACACATCTGGGAGGTTTTTGGTGAACATACGACGTACTTCGGGGTAAAGCGCGCCCAAAAAAAGTAAAGTGCTTTCAAAAAGTAATTAAGTGCGTCCAAAAAGGTGTGAAGTTCGCCCAAAGAAAGGTAAAGGGCGTCCATGAAGAGGTAAAATGAGTCCAAAAAGGAGTACAGAACCGGTGACTGACTTGAGTCGGGCGATGTAATGTAATGTTAATGTTCACAGTGGGCTGACGCGCTATCACAGAGCTAACTGGGCGGACTCTTTTCAGGAACATTGTTCTTTACATTTTCTGTCATTCTATAAGTCCAGTTATTACAGCTGGCTGTCGGAGCATAGCTAACATGGAAAGCAGTCTGCGCTCTTATCACAAGCGAATTTTGAAAACTAGGCTGATTATTTCGTTGGCGTATAAATCTCATTTTGTCACTTTCTTCATTTCTCTACAGAGGATCGCAGCCACGTGGCTCATTGCTGAAAGTGTTTGGTTGTTGCCCAGTCTCTTTCTTTTCGTAAGTTAAGAAAAAGAAGTACTGAAGGCTGCGTGGAGAAGCAGTAAAATATATTGAGGAGCCTGCCGTGTCGAATTATGAACATGAAGTTGTTGAGCCGTGCGCCGTAAATCACGGACGAACCCAAATAAAATATCTCCGCGTAGAGCAATAAAAGCGGACGCCCAATATTGGCTTTATAGATGGAAACATTCTACGAGGTCACGCATATCTCTTGAACAACGAGATTCCACTCTTCCGTTGGAATAAACACGTGTTTTACTTGCAGCACTTCGAGTGTTCAGCAACGATCATTGTGATGATAGCGATGATACTGACCACATGACCAAATTAAACGGAGCCATGTTCGATTTCCTATCATCTTCCTTTCATAGGGATTGCGTCACTGCGACCACATCTAGAATGTAAGTAAACCAATAAGATGTGAAAAATAAACATTGGAATTGCAGCGACACATGGTAACAAAACTATGGAAAAAGTATGGATCCGGATGTGGTTCGATTAATAATAAGGCAGCGGAATATACAAATTCGGCATTAAACCGCCTATATACACAAGAAATCTTCGAAAATCCACCAAACACAGACAACAGAACAACACTGGAGGACAGTGTTGTCAGATCTTTAAAAAATATTTCCGGAGGTTGTAATGAAAAAAATCCGGAGATTTGTCCACAATTTCCGGAGGCACTTTCGAAAATCACATAAAATGTTATTTTAACCTTCTATTACAAAACATGAACCTATAATAAAAAGATTTCTATTTTAATTTTTTAATCACCAATTTGATTAGTAGTTACCACCTTCTTCTCCTCATAGATGTTTCTCCAGACCAGATGTTCATTTTTACGTGTTACATATTTTATATTTAGGGAAACTTTAATAGTCAAGTTATAAAATATTAACAAAACTTTAACTATATAATGTTCATCTATCAGTTTTAATGCATGCCAGAGATTTATTTTTCTAAAAAAGTAAATAATTTCCTACATTAAAAAATCCGGAGATTACAACATTATTTCCTATTTTTCCGGGAAGTTAAAAAATTCCGAAGATCTCCGGAAATTTCCGGAGACCTGGCAACACTGCTGGAGGAACTCCTCTACTACTATACCAGCCCCGACTGCCAAACTATAATTTCCGGCAGCCAATCGCGTTGCAGGTCGGCTACATTTAAACGTGTGCGTTTTGTGATTCGCTTATGAAGATGTTATTCATTTCTTAAGGCTCGATAAATACTTAATATAATCGCCCGCCATTTTGGCTCTTTCGTCGGCGTTCGCAGGAAGCACACGAAGACGTTATTTGCCGCTCAATTATTTGCTGAATTACAGTGCGTTTGATTTATTATCATAGGAGCTACGACATGATAATGTTTAACGGTGTGGCAAATAGATTCCTCGTATGGTAGCTCGGCAACGAAAGAACAAAAATGGCGAACGATACTACCTACCTAGACTTTATAGAGTCTTCACTTCCTAAGACGTAAGCAAAGAGGCGGAGTCACGCCGGGAATAACAGCGACGCGACTATAAAACAAAACCACAATCATGTACAGTGAAACCTCGCATTTACGGACATCGAAGGGACGTAACAATCTGTCCGTATCTGGGAGGTGTCCTTTATTGGGAGGGAGGCTCTCCAATCTAACAGTAAATTTATAATATGCATTATATATCCCTTCACGCTTTAAATGAAATGTATTGCTGTAGTTTAATTCTAAATACAGTCTACTGTACTACAATAAATTCTTTGCAACTTTGAACTACAGTAGATAAGACCGAAAAAGGAAAATACAGTACTGTGCAAGATAATTTTATTCTAGGTCTACAGTCATGCAGTACTGTAATTTACAGTTTTCAACTTAACCTTTACGTTCAGGTGCCATGTCTCTCGAAACAGAACAACTGATTGAAGTGAAGAGAATAATCCTACTAACCCTATCATGTGTCGAATACAATTTCACGATCGCGGAAACCTTGGACCCATCATACAGGTTAAATTTTATGATTTTGTTTATCCACCCGCTTCCAGCTAACAAGGGGTAGCCGGCTGGGCTAGTGGTAGCCTACGAGACCCTTATTGTCTTTTTTCATGTTAAGGAATTTCTGTACAGTTCTCAAAACTAAGTTTTCCATTTTTGTATCACATTATGTCTTGAAATTCAAGTTCTGTCCGCAGTCAGGAAACAGCTGTCCGTGTCCGTGTCTGAGAGTGTCCGTAAACGAGAGTTAAATTCATCATTATTTCTATATTATTTCAGTCGGAACATAAAAATCGGTGTCCACAGCTGTGGAGTAACGATCAGCGCGTCTGGCAGCGAAACCAGGTGGCCCGGCTTCGATTCCCGGTCGGGGAAAGTTACTTGGTTGAGGTTTTTTCCGGGGTTTTCCCTCAACCCAATACGAGCAAATGCTGGGTAACTTTCGGTGCTGGACCCCGGACTCATTTCACCGACATTATCACCTTCATCTCATTCAGACGCTAAATAACCTAAGCTGTTGATAAAGCGTCGTGAAATAACCTACTAAAATAAAAAAATAAAGGTCGGTCCGTATATGAGGAGTGTCCGTATCTTGGGGGTGTCCGTAAGGAGAGGTTTCACTGTATTCGAAATCTGAATACTGTGTGGGAGGACATATGACAGGGAGAGCAATAATATAGCTTCGTCCCCACCCTGACACTTGTGCCACCGGAAGGGGGAACTATAAAAACTTAGTAAATAAATAAATATAGGTACATATGTAATGAAATGTACAGCACACATAAACAATTTATCCTTTCCACTTCCTAATTCCCTACGAAACATGTAATAGGGCAAATTCCAAATTAGACCTACACCGGAACAAATCAAATCACTCTCCCCACTTGACTTCATCCACACAACTTACTGGCACTTATGGCAGAAATAGAGTCACACATGTGTATGTAAACCTTTATATTTATTGTTATGTATGTACAATGTCATTCTGCGTGTGTAAGACCCTATAATGGCCACTGGCTCGAAGCCAGAAATGTCAATAAACCATCGACTCTCCATCCTTTAAATTAGCTCCAAAAAAGAATTATAAAACTTTGACTATATAAACCTTTTGATTACCCAACAAAATTAATTTTTCAGGAATTTGGTGTATCAAATCTAGAACAAATTTATAAACAAACATTGCTGATTTACTTCCATAAAAACCACAATAAATTTAAATTTGATCCTCACGAATACCATACGAGACAAAACTACAGTTTCTTTCTAAATACTCCCAAATGCCACACAACTGCTGGATTAAAACACAGCAGAAATTTTGGACCCAAAATATATAATGCATTAATTAGAGCTTACCCTGAGCTAAGTACACTTAACACACATAGATTTAAGAAACAAATCAGATTAATTATTTAATTGTTTAAGCTAATTGAGTTAAAAATTGATACTCTAATATTTATGTAATTTGTATTTTCTATTTGTATACAGACCCTTTTATTACATGCTGTTTGTATTTTACCATTTATTAATGTTATTTTGCTCAATGAACTCTCTTAATTTTGTGATATATTTTGTATAACTGATCTGAACTGCGCCCGAGCACGAGCTTCTGCTCTTTCGGACTGCAATGCCTAATGTAGCCAAGTGTAAAGTATTAAATAAATAAATTCAAATTCAAATTCAATACATACCACCTCAAAATACATTTTATCTGTATAAAGTGTAAGGTCAGAGTTACGTATGAGCACGTCATCACTGAAAAAAGTTGAAATATTGTTGATTCTTCAGCTGTTACATAACACGATGGATGGGATGGGAGAGCCGTTTCGTTTTGTAATATTCTGCTTTTAATATAGGCCTATACTTTTTTTATGCTCGACCATGCCGAAATGTAGTAATTATACACCTGGTAGCAGTCCTTTAATGCATGTCATTAAAGTACACTTATTCATTAAAGTTCAGGTTTTCGATTATTCTCGGATATACAATCGAAAGACAACTAGGGAAACGTCACGGAGGCTGGAAATCCAATACTGTCGCAGAAGGTTATGTTCTGTTACTGTAATAATTAGCGTTAATTGTGAATAATATTCAAATAAATTCAATTTGTCATCTCGTTTTTCAATGTCGAATTCAATTTCAAGGTTATATCATGGTTAATTTTTATCTTACTCTCTAGATTATATCAAGGTCGTCGACATTCGTTTCCCGAAAAAAATCAATACTTTCGCGTCTGCGCACGTCTCACAATTTATGAGGTAGGATAGTGCACTCACATAACAATAACATGGATACTTATGAATAATTTCAAGTTAGAAATATGGTCGAGCATAAAAAGTCTTATGAAACTTGCCTATAATGGTAATTAAGACGCTCGTATGAAAATTATGAAACTCGCTTGCGCTCGTTTCATAAACTTCCTCGCGTCTTAATTACTATCATTATAGGCTCGTTGCATAATGTACTAATGTAGCATAAATTATGGAGCCTATAATGTGAATTTATGAATCACAATTTTAAAACTAGAGTAGACTTAGTTATTTTGTAACAGCCTGTATACATGCAGCTCAATTTTTCCATCTCATCAACACCCGGCCTTGAGCATTGTAATCGGGGAACAATCCATGTCTGACATCATTATAACAGCTGAAGGAGCTGTCAAGGTTCGGACGGCAACGAGATTGTCAGGCCCAAGCGGAACCAATGGACTAGATTAGCTCCAGAAAAATACTCACGTGTTGGAAAATGGTTCAGATTATTCACTTGAGATGCGATCCTATCTGACAAACTGTGCCTCGTAATGAATTCCCGCCTCCACGCCCCCGCGGCTAAGTGCACGTACCCCGCCTGCATGTTGCACTTATCGATCATGCCACGCACCTCAACGCCTATTTCAGTTTCGGAAACACACTTCGCTTTCGTCAAAGGGAGTTGATGGTGAAAGTCACTGTGTTCGAACCTCTAGAAATTGAATGTTTCTTCTTCACTCTCATAGAACTGTTTACGTCGTCATAGATTGCCGCGTCTAATGCGGCCTGGCCTGTTTCATAAAAGTATACTTTTCACGTACAAAAATGGCTTTTAGAGAACCCGGAGATTCATTGCCGCCCTCACATAAGCCCGTCATCGGTCCCTATCATGAGCAAGATTAATTCAGTTCCTATCATCATACCCCACCTCCCTCAAATCTATTTTAATATTAACCTCTCATCTACGTCTCGGCCTCCCAACTAACACTCTTTATGCATTTCTGGATTCGCCCATACGCATTATATGCCCTGCTATCTCAAACGTCTGGATTTAATGTTCCTAATTATGTCAGGTGAAGAATACAATGCGTGCAGTTCTGTGTTGTGTAACTTTCTCCATTCGTCTGTAACTTCATCCCACTTAGCCCCAAATATTTTCCCAAGCATCTTATTCTCAAACACCCTTAGCCTCTGTTAAAATTACTAAATTAAACTCTGTAAAAGTACTACTTTTAGAATTACTTATAGCAGTATGGAAAATTCTTTTTCGTAAACAAAGCTCTACACTCCTAAATTTCCTATAAGTTACTGCTTTGAGCTGTGATTGGTGTGGCTTCATTCAAAGAGTATGTGATATTCATTCATTCATTCATTCATTCATTCATTCATTCATTCATTCATTCATTCATTCATTCATTCATTCATACATCCATCCATCCATCCATCCATTCATCCATCCATCCATCCATCCCTACATTCATTCATTCATTCATTCATCCATCCATCCCTCCATTCATTCATTCATCCATCCATCCCTCCATTCATTCATTCATCCATCCATCCCTCCATTCATTCATCCATCCATCCATCCCTCCATTCATTCATTCATCCATTCATTCATTCATTCATCCATCCCTCCATTCATTCATTCATTCATCCATCCATCCCTCCATTCATTCATTCATTCATTCATTCATCCATCCATCCCTCCATTCATTCATTCATTCATTCATCCCTCCATTCATTCATCCATTCATTCATCCAACCCTCCATTCATTCATTCATTCATTCATCCATCCCTCCCTCCATTCATTCATTCATTCATCCATCCCTCCATTCATTCAGCCCTCCCTCCATTCATTCATTCATTCATCCATCCCTCCATTCATTCATTCATCCATCCCTCCATTCATTCATTCATCCATCCCTCCATTCATTCATTCATCCATCCCTCCATTCATTCATTCATCCATCCATCCCTCTCTCCATTCATTCATTCATCCATCCCTCCTTTCATTCATTCATTCATCCCTCCATTCATTCATCCCTCCATTCATTCATTTATCCATCCATCCCCCCATTCATTCATTCATTCATCCATCCCTCCATTCATTCATTCATTCATTCATCCATCCATCCATCCCTTCCTCCATTCATTCATTCATTCATTCATTCATTCATCCATCCTTCCATTCATTCATTCATCCATCCTCCCTCCATTCATCCCTCCATTCATTCATTCATCCATCCATCCCTCCCTCCATTCATTCATTCATTCATCCATCCCTCCATTCATTCATTCATCCATCCCTCCATTCATTCATTCATCCATCCATTCATTCAATAATTTATTCATTCATCCATCCATCCCTCCTCCCATTCATCCATCCATCCCTTCATTCATTCATTCATTCATCCATCCATCCGTCCACATCTGTGGAGTAATAGTCAGCGCGTCTGGCCGCGAAACCAGGTGGCCCGGGTTCGATTCTCGGTCGAGGCAAGTTACCTGGTTGAGGTTTTTTCCGGGGTTTCCCCTGAACCCAATATGAGCAAATGCTGGGTAACTTTCGGTGTTGGACCCCGGACTCATTTCACCGGCATTATCACCTTCATCTCATTCAGACGCTAAATAACCTTAGATGTTGATAAAGCGTCGTAAAATAACCTGAAATAAAAAATCCATCCATCCCTCCATTCATTCATTCATTCATTCATTCATTCATTCATTCATTCAGTCACTAGTTCATTCATTCATAGTGTTCTGCCGAAGAACAGGTCTTTCACTGCAAACCCAGCTTTTTCAATCTTTCCTATTTTCTGGATTTCGTAAACCGCAGAGAAGAACTTTCATCTCCTTCACTTGCTGCACAAGGAAACGTAATTACTTCTTTGCTAGCACGACGCAGGCAACGTACTGAACGGATTGATATCCACCAGCTTCAGGATAACGAACACTTGAGTGTAGCCGTGCCGCAAGACATTAATAAGTTATATAATCGGCAGCGGTTTTCATTCCATTGTATAAAATCTCTATTCTTTCGCATGAAGAAGAGAATGATGGCTGCATTCACCTTGAGGTGTTCAGATTTCAGACAGTAAATAACAATCTAAGGGGTGAGAATGAGATAGTCCGAAGCCATATTTTTCCAAAAAACGATTTTTTGTGCGAGTTCATTTCTTACACTTATTGGGAATTTGCTAGTAAAACATTAAAATTTACTCAACAAATAACAGAAATACACACTGAAGAATTTATGACACGCACCTAAGGGCATTGGATTCTAAACTTTTAACACATTCTCCTGTAAACTTTTATCTGTGTGGCTTAGGACTATATAATTTACCCCTTCACTTGTTTCACAAATTTCATGAATGATTTTTCCCAGCGCTTGTGATAGCACAGCAGTAGGCTGGAATGTAGTAACACGAGCTGCTGCCAGGAAGTCAACAGGAGGATAGCAATGGCAAAGGAAGCTTTTAATAGAAAAAGGAGCGTCTTCTGCGGACCTCTGGAGAAAGAACTAAGGAAGAGACTAGTGAAGTGCTTTGTGTGCAGTGTGGTATTGTATGGGGGAGAAACATGGACATTACGACGAAGTGAAGAGAAACGACTAAAAGCATTTGAAATGTGGATATAGAGATATAGAAATGAAACTGCGGTAGAAAGAGTGAGTGAAGAAAGAATAATGCTGAAACTGATCAAGATAAAAAAAAAAAAGAAATTGGCTTGCTCACTGCTTAAGAAGAAACTGCCTACTGAAAGATGCACTGGAAGAAACGATGAAGGGGAAAACGTTCGGGGCTGAAGAAGATGTCAGGTGATAGAAAACAAAGAATCATATGCAGAGACGAATAGGAGGGCGGAAAAGACAAGACTGGAGTAAGCTGGATGTGCAGTAAAGTACCTGTCCTTGAGGAGAAAACTATAAATGAATGTTTGAGTTCTGCTTTCGAATTAACGGCCTTCCATGCTTTGAAAAGTTCTCAAAAGTATGACCACGTATTCGCAGGCAATTCTTAGAGTCTCCCTGGCAGTTGCCTAATCAAATTTATAGAAGGGAATGCTCCTGAAATACGTAATGGTTGCGTGCAAAGCTATAAACTTGAGATGTGCATAAACTTTGGTGGTTATGTTTGCATACACAAGGAACATGATATGGGGGCAGAATGCCAGATTTACTACCTTCTTTTGTCTTGTTTTAAATCTTAATTATATTTTTCCAAGTGTATGTATGTATGTATGTATGTATGTATGCATTTATTCACACTGCAATGGGTATATACCCGGTGGCAGTGGTAACTAATTACACCCATTAAAGACAATAATAAACACAATTAATAAAAATACAATTAATAATAATACTAATAATTAATACTAACAATAATTAATAATAATAATAATAATAATAATAACGACAGGGAATATCCTAAATTAAATGAAACGATCACTTAAAATAACATTTAAAGTAAATCTAATTTGTATCTTAAATCTAAGTTCGAACTAAAACCCACGAGTATGATATATTCATACCTGCACAAGTGCCTTCCAACATTACACTCATTTCGCTGTCAACTCACTCACTGCACTGGAACTACGACACATTTCACTGATTCTATCCTGATTTCACTAACACTTCAAAAACATTTCACTGTTCAAATACTTTGCATTGCCACTATAAACTGACAGGAACACGTTTCACTGACACAACACACTTCACTGACACAACATGATTCTTCAGTGATACAACACTTCAATAACAAAATATCAATTACACCTTTAAATACTGTGTATAATTACCGTCTATTAGTAAAGTCCTTAAGCCTATTTTTAAATACATTTTTGGTTGTTGGTAAAGCCTTTAGTAAGTCTGCAGGTAAAGCATTCCAGTCCCTGATAGTATGATTGAGAA
This sequence comes from Periplaneta americana, assembly GCF_040183065.1. Lineage (NCBI taxonomy): Eukaryota > Metazoa > Arthropoda > Insecta > Blattodea > Blattidae > Periplaneta > Periplaneta americana. The sequence continues at coordinate 207,785,359 of NC_091119.1, read as the reverse complement.
AAGAAAACTTTCCAGTGTCCGTCCTCTGTCTTCTTTCCCTCAATTTATATGAGTGGTCGTTCCTTGAAGAGTAATTTGGCGGCTGCAACCTATTTTTTATTTCTCTCCAGGCAGGCTCACCTCTGCATGTTTTGAACAGTGCGCATAATCGAATTCGCGTTCTCCTGTCCGTGAGTGTGTCCCATTTTAATGGTGAAATTTTCCGACAACACTTGAGAGCCCGTTTTTTTAATCTTTTCCAGTGTCTTAATATGTTCTAGTCTGTAAGGATCCCAACATCCCAAGTGAGATGTAATATTGGTACAGCAAAAGATTTGTCGGTGTCGATTTTTTTTAGCCCTGTCAGCCACAACTGAAGTTCTGAACTATTTTATTCACAAGCAAGAAATTAAGGACTTAGAGGATGGACAGTGGAGTAAATGAAATTGAAGTGGCACAATGCAGCGATGGAACAATACAGTCAGTAGGGAAGACAAAACAACTTTGGGGTAAAGATAGGAAATAGCGTAGGAGGACAGGAGGGTGATGTGGAAGATAATGCTGACATTGTTTGTCCACATCAGGGGGTGAAGGCATAATGTTGGAGAAAGAAAGAGTGTTCAATAATACCAACATGACTCTGCAAGAAATGTGGAGTTGGATTTTGTGTATACCTTTTGTTCAGCATGGTAGAGCCATTGTTCCTCGCAGCAACAAAAGAACGCTCCGATCTCGGAAGGCCACTTGTTGCAGCCAATAAGCGCATCAACAAAGCAACAAATTCAGTAAGTAAGACCTCTCCTTCCTTCACGCTGTAATAACATCGCCTTCTTTTGGAATTCAAGTGATGTTACTACTGTAAGATTCACTTCCAATCAAGGAATTGTCTTCTCGCCTCTGAAGTGCAAACTGCCTTGTCTGCGATATCGACAGCAGCTGGCTGTTGAAGTGCTTCCACGATCGAGCCCAGATATCAGATGCACGCCAATGTTGAAGAAGATTTCTGCCTACCAGTCCTAATGACGCCGGCCGTGAAAGCCTACATTCTAAGAATAGCAGCCTTCTTATACATGGGTAGCTTATTTCGAAACAATTACGAGTCATTCATTTAGCTGGTTCTTCACTGCAAAACACAGCAAGTCACATAAAATTCATAAAGATAATGGAAGCAAGCTACACGAAGCGTGAGATGACTTGAATATTAAACTAATAGTTATCTACATCACTTAAGAGAGAATTATTATTATTATTATTATTATTATTATTATTATTATTATTATTATTATTATTATTATTATTATTATTATTAGGGGCGGCCGGGTAGTTCAGTTGGTAGAGCAGCTGGCTACGAGGTTCGATCCCAGGTGGTGACAGGATTTTTTCTCGTTGCCAAACTTTCAGAACGGCCTCGAGGTTCACTCAGCCTCCTATAAAACTGAGTACCGGGTCTTTCCCGGGGATAAAAGGCGGTCAGAGCGTGGTGCCGACCACACCACCTCATTCTAGTGCCGAGGTCATGGAAAGCATGGGGCTCTACCTCCATGCCCCGCAAGTGCCTTTATGGCATGTTACGGGGATACCTTTATTATTATTATTATTATTATTATTATTATTATTATTATTATTATTATTATTATTATTATTATTAGAAACACGAAATACACAAAACAAAAAGAAGAAAAAATGTTATGACAGACATTAATAAAAGCAGGGAATAGTATATCAATATAAAATTAATTATAATTTAATAACTTTTATACTCGACCATGCCGAAATGTAGTAATTATACACCTGGTAGTAGCCCTTTAATGCACCTCATTAAAGTACACCTATTCATTAAAGCTCAGGTGTTCAGCCAATGACAAGTCACCTTTGTACCGTTATACGAAAGACAATTAGCGAAAAGTCACGGAGGCTGGAAATCCAATACTGTCGCAGAAGGTTATGTTCTGTTACTATAATAATTAGCGTTAATTGTAAATAATATTCAAATAAATTCAATTTGTCATCTCGTTTTTCAATTCTAAATCAATTTCCAGGTTATACATTCTCTGCATTACATCAAGGTCAATGACATTATTGTTCCTCGGAAAAAATCAATACTTTCGCGTCTGCGCACATCTCACAATTTCGAGCTATGAACAAGGTCACTTCCGATCTTCTGTCAGATACAAATAAAATGAATATTTCTGAATAATATCAAGTTAGAAATATGGTCGAGCATAAAAAGTCGTATGAAACTTGCCTATAATGGTAATTAAGACGCTCGTATGAAAATTATGAAACTCGCTTGCGCTCGTTTCATAAACAAACATACTTGCGTCTTAATTACTACCATTATAGGCTCGTTGCATAATGTACTATTATTTCTCAAGTTCAACAGACAGTACTATTATTAAATTTAACAGCAAAGATTAAAAAACTTTCAGACTCCGGAACTCCTCACGTCTTGTGACAAAGAATTCCAGAGCGTCCTGTAGCTATTGTGCAGGAGGCAGAATAGACAGGTATTCGACGATCAGGTTTGATCGAAGTAGATTATGCCGAACATGTGACGAGTACTAGCAGTGTGAAGTGGGAAGTCGAGTAATTAGGCGTAGAAATATTTAGAATTTGTTATAGCAGTCAGAGAGAATGGAACGCGACGCTTCCAGCCAAAGAATACATTCATGTGGAAACTTGCATAATTGTGATCTTATCTAGACCACTGCGATGCATTGTCTAAGGGGAGAATGTTCTAGATTTTGGGTAAAATAAATCGATTTGTTTAACTAGGCTCAACAGTAACAAATATAAATGACACTCGGGAGGAAATTAAACGCAGAATAAATGTGGGAAATGCCTGTTATTATTCGGTTGAGAAGCTTTTGTCATCCAGTCTGCTGTCAAAAAATCTGAAAGTTAGAATTTATAAAACAGTTATATTACCGGTTGTTCTGTATGGTTGTGAAACTTGGACTCTCACTGTGAGAGAGGAAAATAGGTTAAGGGTGTTTGAGAATAAGGTGTTTGAGAATAAGGTGTTTAGGAAAATATTTGGGGCTAAGCGGGATGAAGTTACAGGAGAATGGAGAAAGTTACACAACGCAGAACTGCACGCATTGTATTCTTCACCTGACATAATTAGGAACATTAAATCCAGACGTTTGAGATGGGCAGGGCATGTAGCACGTATGGGCGAATCCAGAAATGCATATAGAGTGTTAGTTGGGAGACCGGAGGGAAAAAGACCTTTAGGGAGCCCGAGACGTAGATGGGAGGATAATATTAAAATGGATTTGAGGGAGATGGGATATGATGATAGAGACTGGATTAATCTTGCTCAGGATAGGGACCAATGGCGGGCTTATGTGAGGGCGGCAATGAACCTTCTGGTTCCTTAAAAGCCATTTGTAAGTGTAAGTAAGTAAGGCTCATAATTTAGTTTGATATGTTAAAAATATATTCGCCAAGTTTCATGTCTACACGTATTCACTCTAGAAATCTGCTAAAAAAATGTTGTTTTACCATGCACAGGGCCACACCCCTTTCATAACGTGGAGAAATTTTTTCACAATTTGGACCTGCAAACATTCGGAACAATTTGCTGCAACACATAAGATTTTCTGTTTCTGTTATCAATAAAGGAGTGAACACGTGTCAAGTTTCAATACAGCCTATTTATTTAGTAAGAATTTTCTTTCTCCATTTCTAGTATCTTAGATATTTTAGTCTACACAAAGAACATTTTCTCCTTAACTATTGCAGCTGCTTACATTGTATTTGGCACACTACATCCGACATTCCTGTGGAAATGTTTTTCGTAAAAGTGTTGAAAGTAAAAATATTGCGTGACATGTTTGAAAAAAAGCTATTTTTTTATAATATAAAAGAAAATCTTCAAATTTAAGATACCTGAAGAAATTATTTTTGGCGGAATCTTTAATATCTTCCTAATAATGAGTGTAAAAAAATTCAAGTTCATAGCATCAGTTGGTTTTGAGAAAGTGTTCCTTATGAGTTTAATTGTTTCACAAAAAATAAAATTTTTCATAATAATCTAAATAATTAATCAATTTTCTTAAGAATTACAGGACGTATTCCTTAAAAATTTTGGTCTGTTTGTGTGTGTGAAAAATTTCGTTAGATTATCTTGAAAATAATTAGCGCTGTAGATGAATGACACACAAACATAATCTTAAAAGTAATGTGTAAGCTTGTATTGCAAATTTATTACTTGAAGTAGAACAATAATTGTCATAAATGCATTTGAAAATCCTATTTTCGGTACAGGTTAAACGCTTTGATATCACAGTTACTTAAGCCGCATGAAAAAAATGTTCCTTATCGATGTAATCTTTGTTCATAGTTTTAACGTCCTTAAAATGCAAATATAATAATAATAATAATAATAATAATAATAATAATAATAATTTCTAGGATTAATAACAATTAAAAACAGAACAGTAACGATTGCAGTTCAAGGTGTTACTGAATAACGATATTCTTTTATTGGTTTCTGTGTATTGAAATGTGAGCGAGCGCGGTGCATTCTGGTAGTAATCCGGTGCTTGTCCATCTCCTCGCTCTTCATTAATCTTCCTGAATGCATCGTCCGCATTTGGCAGCCTGCACCCTTGTTCCGTCCATGAAAAGGGCCTCTAATGTTGTAGCAATATAATACAAAATGGAACGAATTTCTAAATATATTTTTTTTCAAAACATCATCATTTCTTTTTCTCTTGTAGCTCTCTTTATAAGTGATACCCTCACCATCCTTCGCCTGTTCTGCTGGGACTTTTAATTTATTGAGATCTCTCTGGCATTTCTAATATTGTCACTTACACATCACAAAAACCTGCAGAAAAGTATATTCTATTATCCATGTGCTAAAAAGGATAAATGTTCATCTTCCCTCTTGCTTAAAAAAGTCCATGTTCATCTTCCCTCTTGCTTAAAAAAGTCCCTTGTGCAGACGCTTGTATTTCCCTATTTTGACTATGCGGACATTTTACTGACTGACCTCTCCAGCGACAACAAAACGAAACTTCAACGTGCTCATAATTTGTGTGTACGTTTTGTAAGCAATGTTCGTTAATATGATCATATTACCCCATCCCTGGAAGCAATAGGTTGGCTTAAACTAGATAAGAAAAGAAATTTACATTCACTCCTCTTTCTCTTCGAAATCTTGAACTCTTCTATTCCTTCGTACCCATCGTCTCGCTTCACGTACCTTTCTTCCCACCACAATCTGAACACACGCTCTCGTCATGAAACAATAGTAACAATACCATCCCATCGCACCTCCTCATAGGCCTACTCATCTTCTTTCACAATAGCCCTGCCAATACTCTGGAATTCGCTACCTGCTAGCATCAGGGACTGTCGAAATAAAATTGAATTCAAACGCAAACTTACTAGGCACTTGGTCAGTAATTGATTTCTTGTAAATAGTTTCTTTAATCTGTCACAAAATATTTCAATATTCAGTAATTTCATCACTATACAATTTTGTTATTCTAGATTTAATTTGTAATTCAGTAAATATAAAATATTCTTTTTTTCTCTATGATAAATTATCTAGCTTTAATTATTCAGGTAATCTTTTCGTACTTTGATTTTATTGTAATTGTAATTGTAAATTTAATACTAATTGTAATATTATTTGTAACTGTAATTATAAATTTAATACTAATTGTAATTTTATTGTTCATATTGTAGTTGGAATCTCCTGGTAGAGGGGCAGAGAAGGCCTGACGGCCTTACCTCTACCAGGTTAAATAAATAAATGCTAATACTACTAAATATTAATAAACAGTTCTGGCGTGTGTATAAATTAACAGGTTGCCATCCCAGGCATTTCAGTAGTAGGCCTAACTGATCTAGTGGTTTTGTCGGTAATTCGAAATACTACGCAAGAGCGCGGGATATGTAAGTTCTTATAAAGGAATGCAGAGTTCAGGTCATCTCACGCACTAAGTACGATATCGTTGTTAAGTTACGCAACGTCTTGCAATTAGGCAACGTACCGGCAATCAAGGAAAAAACCTTGAATAGAAGGTAGTGACCACAGAAACATGTGTTTTTGTTTGTCTATAAATTTCACATTGTTCCACAGTATCGACTTTCTGGTTTTTTGGTTGAAGTGTTGCCTTTTCATAGACACACAAAACCACACCCACAACCATACTAAACATTCAGTTGAATTTCAGAACACACACGTTCCGATACAACCATGAACACACCCCACCAGAACAGGAAACCACCAGAAGACAGCTCGGAATGTCACTAGGATTCAGCAGATGAAAATAGCATCGAAACTAGTCAATCGGGTACAATAACATTGTTAACACAGAGATGTCATTATTTATTAATTTAAATAACTTAACAGTTAATCAGTGGTTATAGACTAATTTAAAAGAGTGTCTACAAGAATGAATGTGCAAGGATAATTCGTTTAACATATTTCTGAATTACTCTTGAATAAACCACTTCAAATTAATGTGAATATAGCAAGAATTGTAGTATTAGTATTAGTATTTATTTATTTAATCTGGTAGAGATAAGGCCGTCAGGCCTTCTCTGCCCCTCTACCAGGGGATTACAACTACAATATGAACAATAAAATTACAATTAATATTAAATTTACAATTACAATTACAATAAAAATTAAAGTACGACAAGATTACCTGATTAATGAAAGCTAGACATTTTATCATAGAAATTAAGAACAAAGAATATTTATGTATTTACTGAATTACAAACTAAACCTAGAATAACAAAATTCTATAGTGACGAAATTACCGGATATTGAAATATTTTGTGATAGATTAACAGAACTATTTACAAGAAACCATGTCTGAACGAGTCTCAATTACTGACCAAGTGCCTGACCAAGTTTGCGTTTGAATTTAATTTTATTTCGACAGTCCCTGATGCTAGCAGGTAACGAATTCCAGAGTCTTGGCAGGGTTATTGTGAAAGAGGATGAGTATGAGGAGGTGCGATGGTATTGTTAGTATTGTTTCATGGCGAGAGCGTGTGTTCAGATTGTGGTGGCAAGAAAGGTACGTGAAGTGAGACGACAGGTACGAAGGAATAGAAGAGTTCAAGATTTCGAAGAGAAGGAGAAGTGAATGTAAATTTCTTTTCTTGTCTAGTTTAAGCCAACCTATTGTTTCCAGGGATGGAGTAATATGATCATATTTACGAACATTGCTTACAAAACGTACACACAAGTTATGAGCACGTTGAAGTGTCGTTTTGTTGTCGCTGGAAAGGTCAGTCAGTAAAATGTCAGCATAGTCAAAATAGGGAAATACAAGCGTCTGCACAAGGGGCTTTTTTAAGCAAGAGGGAAGATGAACATTTATTTTTTTTAGCATTGTGTACGAAAACTTTTTTGTGTTGGACCCATTGTACATCTCTGCTTACGTAAATAAAAACAAATGGAAATTAGTATAGTTTTAACAAAGAGGTACAATAAATAAATATGTAAGTAATAAAAATCGCGTACCTTACGGAATAATTCATACCTAATGTATGTGCCGCGGATATTACTTGTGAAGTTATCGCATCGCTCACTTTCATATGATCATGAAATAACACAACGCAAGTCACACATCAGACATCTGTGTGGTGCGGGAGGACAACCTATCGAAGTTTGAATAAAAGCTGAAACGCTTCCTGGCATCAATACGCGATACGGTGTGCAATGTTCACGTTCAAAGACGGACGTTCATGGACCAATGATCGTATTTTAATTAGTTGGATTCAATAGCAATGAAAAAATATGTTAAAAGAATATTCTTGCACCAAAATGTCCTTAATTCAATTCTTAAGATTCAGTTATAGAAACAACTTTCTAGTGTTAAAGTGAAACTAAAATGGTAAATTACCTTAGTTGGTTCACTTGTTTTTACTGCGCTGCTAGTCATCTTCAGAGCAAGTGAGGTCCTTTCTTGTTTCCGATTTCTTCTGGAGTTACTTTGATGGGGGTGCGTTTGTGTGTGGAGCCAAATGGGTGTGTGTTCTGAAATGTAATTGTGATTGAGTAGCCATATGTTGCAGGTGTGTTTCTGTGTGTCTGTATATTTCGTACTTGTTGTTATAAGTAAATCTTAAGTAATACAAAGTGTAAAAATGCACAATGAATATGTATAATCAAGACGATACAAATTTGGAAATCGTACTAAAGAGTTTTGCTAATTATCCAGTATGCAGTGTTTGTACTATACGGCACTGTTAGCTGTTAAGTAAGTTATATCTTTCGCGGTGATCTAATCGTAACTCTAGACTGGCGTGCTGAAATTATGAAGTTATTGTCAATGATTTAAGTATGTTTTTCTGCCGAGTGTAGTGTGTGGATTGTTGAAGATTCACCGTTATTTTTAAAAATAGGGGAATTCTCTTTCTTTCGCCTCCAATAAACGACGTTAGCATAGATTACCTCTCCCATAAGCTGTATTGCTCATTTAAATGTCGGAGTCATAATGAGGGGGCGCGCCTCTACTAATGTGTGAGGGCGTGACGAACGGTGGGCCGTCCCCAAGGACCAATACTTTGGCATCCAGGTCTGAGGACAGTATTTACTTTCCATTAGGCTGCGTAGTGCTGAACCCTGGACTTTGTATCCCATCAACAGATGGCATCAACTTAGAGGTTTTTAGCAGAGGTTGTTCAGAAGAGTGCGTTAACTGGTGCACGAGACACATTCTAACAGAATCCCCGGGCCTATGTAAATAAATAAATAAGTAAATAAATAAATAAATACATAAATAAATAAATAAATAAATAAATAAATAAGTAAATAAATAAATAGGTAAATAAATAAATAAGTAAATAAATAAATAGGTAAATAAATAAATAGGTAAATAAATAAGTAAAAAGTAAATAAATAATTAAATAAATAAGTAAGTAAATAAGTCAGTAAATAAATAAGTAAATAAATAAATAAATAAATAAGTAAATAAATAAATAAATAAATAATTAATTAATTAATTAATTAAATAAATAAATAAGTAAATAAATAAATAATTAAATAAATAAGTATATAAATAAATAATTAAGTAAATAAATAATTAAATAAATAAGTAAATAAATAAATAAGTAAATAAATAATTAAGCAAATAAATAATTAAGTAAATAAATGAATAATTAAATAAGTAAGTAAATAAATAAATAAGTAAATAACTAAATAAATAAATAAGTAAATAAGTATGTAAATAAATAAGTAAATAAATAAATAAGTACATAAATAAATAAACAAATAAATAAATAAATAAAAATATTACATGAACTTCAGAAAAACCCTGTTAATTGAATTCAACGTTTTATTATGATTTCCTTAAGATAATTCCGTGTCACTGAAGTTACAAATAGGCTATTATAAGATATCCTCTGGCAGGAGAGCCATAGTGTTACGTTCGCAAACTTCGGCACGTGTGAGCTCACAGTTTTATTTAGTAATATAGTAGGCCTATGGTAATCGTTAACTATTGTGCTCCTACTTATTTACTCCACCTTTTGTCAAGCGTACCCGTGTTCGATTCACGACAGAGAAGGTGAAATTAATTTCCCTTCCACAAGCATCTGCGTGCGAACCATGCCATGATATGGACCGACAGCCGAAAGTCTCCTGGATGATGTTCATAATGCGAATGGGGGGCGTGAAGAAGAGCGCCATGCTTTCATGACTTCGGCACTAGAATGACGCTCCGACCACCTTTTTTCTCGGGAAAGATCCGATATTCATTTCGATAGGCCTCTAGAAGCCATTCGTAAAGAATAGTAAAGCGAGAGAAATCCGGCACTGTCCGGAATTGAACTCGGAACCTATTCGTCCGTAGCCAGCTGAGAAGCACGGCCACCTAATAATATAATCTGCACATTAGTGAGAACAAACCTCCTGAAACCTTTGCCGTGTTGTGGAGACTGTGACAAAGTTTTGCGTTTTGTGCAACACCCTTAGAGTAATTAATAATTATTTATGTACATTGAAATGAGAAGAAAATTATATTTAGCGTATTCGTATTCAAGTTAGGCCCGTAACACACTTGCAGAGTTTTCGCCAGCGAGAAATGTGTTGCGAGAAAATTAAAAAATTGATAACATGGATTCAAATGGACGTCCACACACTGCAAGAGATTCTCGTTCGAGGCAAAAACCTCGCGCGAGTTTCTCGCTGTAATCGGTAGCTCAGCGAATTTTCTTGACACATTTATCAAAGATGTTTGACATTTATACTCTTTATGACGATTGAATGTAGAAAACGCTAATCCCTTATTCATCTGTCGTAAAAAATCTTGGCTTCTTTTTTGATAATAATCTAAGTTGGAATTTTCAAGTTAAAGAAACGATAAAAAAAATCTGTTCCTCCATTCACTGTTTGAGTCGCTTGAGAAACTTCTTGCCCCAGCAACTAAAACTTACCCTAGTACAAACCCTAGTAACGCCGCACTTCGATTATTGTGACGTTTTGTTAAGTGACCTAAGTTCTGAATTGTCAGTCAAGTTACAGCGAGCTCAGAATATGTGCGTCAGATACGTGTGCAACATCCGACTGTATGATCACATATCACCGTCCTTCGCAAGTCTCTCGTGGCTCCGACTTAAAGAACGTAGAACTTTACACTCTTTGTCTTTACCCTTTCGAATTCTGCACACTTCAACACCAAATTACCTTTCGTCTCGTTTCTCTTATCTATACTCTAACCATGACGTAAATACCAGATCACTTATCTGTGACACGCTAAGTATACCTCTTCATAGAACATCTTGTTATTCATCATCTTTTACAATATCCACCTCGCGTCAATGGAATTCCTTGTCACAAAGTATTAGGGGCTGCAAGACAATAAACACCTTTAAGAACAGCTTAAAAGATAACCTTATTAGCATTTCACTCCAATCATACTGATTTAAACTATCACTGACTACATTGTTACTTTTTTCTTTAGACATCATCCTGATTGTGCTGTATTTTAATTGTCTCGTAATAATCTCTTTCTATTATCTAATATTATTTGAAATATATTAACATTCTATGTATTTTAGTTTAATTCTGCTACACAGTTTATTTCAGTGTTTAATTAATAGTTCATAGTATTTTGTTGTTTAATTTGTAAATAACTTTTGTATACATGTAACTCTCATCTAAATCAAATTGTTGGATTCTTTGTAAGTTCATGCATATGTATATACACTTTTTGCTGGTTGAGTGGACGAGAAGGCCTTACGGCCTTAACTCTGCCAGCTAAAATAAATCATTATTATTATTATTATTATTATTATTATTATTATTATTATTATTATTATTATTATAAAAAGATATCACAGGTGGCGATGAATTGTATTGTTTTTATTTGAGAATGAGGAAAGATGGCTGATTATTGCAGTCAGAAACTTATCGAACTTGTACGATGTCACCCGTAGGCCTATTTATATGATACACGGGATGAAAACTATAAAAACACGAAACTTAAAGAAGAAACCTGGAGAAAAATATCACATTATCTGAAAATAAGTAGGGCTATATTTTATTTTGATGAGATTTAATTGTATTAATTCTGCAGTGCTTGGCAAAAGTGACATAAGTCAGTTTCCACAAACCTTTTTTGATAATTTATTGACAACTTACACTGGGTTATGTCGATTTGATTTTTTTCTATATGAATTATTGTAATGGGAGAATTACTTATATATTTTTTTCCAAGCTAGCAGATGTTCCGTAAGTTGTCAATAAATTATCAAAAAACGTTTGTGGAAACTGACTTATGTCACTATTCCCGAGCACTGCAGAATTAAACATTTGAAATAATGTATCTATATGTCTTAACAGTTTACATAATTTTAATCAGAACATAGCAAAGAATCCTCTATCATATCATGAATGGCAAAAAACTGTAGTCCATTCAATCTGAAATAACGCCTAAACGTATCATCATTCAAATCGAAACCAGTGTCCAAAACTCGCCCTTATTTTCGTAAGATACAATGTGATTTTCAGATATTTCTGGCTTTAATTTTAGGCCTACTTTTTCTTTTCATTAACGAAATATGTTCATATAACTCCATTTCCTCATCATCTGAATACTCAGATTCAACACAGCGTTCGTACGTAATTTGTAAAGTACGACAATATACTTACAGGTTATATATTTAAGTACGACAATATACGTAAATTAGTGGCTTGTGCAGCAAATGCTGCAAACTAAGTTCATTAGACGTTCAAATAAACATTTTTCAGATTTATTTTCAATGAAGAATACCAGACATTCTGAAAGTTATTTGCTTCCATAACAATGAAAGATACTCTCTCTCTCTCCCGAGCCAATACTGAAGAGAACCACGCATATAAATATCTACACCACACCGCCATTAAATATATGAAAAAGACCCAACCCCACTTGATTAATAACTATAAAAATATTTGATTTTTAATAATATTATCATCTTACGTAAGTTTTATAGCTTTCAGTAACATATACTATATTGCCGCCACTCAGTAAAATATAGAAATCAAAATCTAATTTAAGTTATTCTCTACATCTACTTATATAACCCCAAAACATTTTACTTTCATATCATCAATATAGCATTAATATGTATAATTAATGAAAAATAGTCATATCATGGCATTAACTACAATAATATTTCATTTCTAATAGTAATAATGTCATCAAACCACCTCAAGTTTTGTAGTTTTTAATATCCAATACACAGCTGTACCCAGAAAATTACACACCACATAATCGAATCTGTATATAATTTTTAGTAAGTGAAGTTTTTAATAACCAATTTAATTTGAGCTCTAAATATGTCAACATTCTTGCAGATCATGGCCTTCGTGTAATATTGTTTACTGTAGTATGTGTTTTGTTTTATTCTGAAATGCAACACGGCCGACTTGATGCTCGCTTCGCTTCTCCTTTACAAAAAAGCGAAGAGAATATCAAGTCGGCCGTGAATGCTATTAACTAGTTCTCAAAACTGACGACAGATGAATTTTGGAAAATAGGAAAATTATGTTTAAAAATTGACATTTCACTGAAAACTACTATTTTTTCGAAAAACTGTGAGTTCCAAGCTTCAAAATGAGGGGTCATTTATTATTAAAATCCGTCCAGCCGTTTTCCCGTAATTTCCATTACCAGTTCAAATTATATATATACGGCTGAACGGATTTTAATAAATAGCCCCTCATTTTGAAGCTTGGAACCCGAAGTTTTTCGGAAAAGTAGTAGTTTTCAGTGAAATGTAAATTTTCCTACATAATTTTCCTATTTTTCAAAATCCATCTGTTGTCAGTTTTAAGAACTAATTTTATTCAATCACGGCCGACTTGATTGAATTTCAGAACAAAACACACACTACAATAAACAATAGGCTATTACACGAAGGCCATGACCTGCAGGATTGCCGACATATTTAGAGCTCAATTCAATTTGTTATTAACAACTGATTCTGCAGTGTAAAATAATTTTCTGAGTACAGCTGTGTATTGGCTATTCAAATCTACGAAACTTGAGGTGGTTTGATGACATTATTATCATTAGAAATTAAATATTATTATAGTTAATATGATGATGCGTCTATTTTTCATTAATTGTACATAACATTAATGCTACATTGATGACGTGAAAGTGAAACGTTTTGAGGTTATGTAAGTAAATGTAGAGAATATCTTAATTTAGATCTTCATTTCTATAATTTACTGAGTGGCTGCTATATATAACTACAAAACTTAAGTAAGATAATAATAGTGTTATTAAAAATCAAATATTTTTATACTTATTAACCCAGTGGCGTTGGGTCTTTTTTTATATACGTAATGGCGGTGTAGTGTAGATATTGATATGTGTCATTGTCTTCAGTATTGGCTCGAGAGAGCGCAAAAATTACAGTTCCTAAGGAAAGATAAAAAGGTATTACTTACTGATAAAATAAGAGGCCTAGAAAATTTTGTAGTCTCCAGATCATTTCAGCAAGATCTCTTAGTAGGATAAAATGATTTTACGCTCTACATTTCAAGTTCTTCATGCAGCAGCTATACGAAAATGCTATTGTTCGAAAGCTTAGCAAACCTGACATTTTTTTAACTTTTGCCTACAATCCACAATGACCTGAAATAGCTACTGCTATCGTCCTGGCATTGATACTTGCGTTTTCGCGTTGAAACTCAAAAACTGAAATTGGATAGGTTCAAGAGAAAGTATTTGGCATAAAAAAATCCATTCAGAGGGAGTATGTTTCATTATTATGGAAGCAAATAACTATTAAAAAGACAAGTATTCTTTATTGAAAATAAATCTGAAAAAATTTTATTTGAACGTCTAACGAACTTACTTTGCAGCAGCATTTGCTGCACAAGCCACTAGTATATATATATACATAACCTATAATATTTCCCCCAACGAGTGATTACTATAATCAGAAAAATGCTTTCTGCATGAAGGCAGTGCATAGCTGATCATAGCGAGGTGTGATCTGTGATAGCGAGAACTAGCCAAGTGTGTGGAGGAAGGCTCTTCGCCTCTTTCTCGCAACACATTTCTCGCTGGCGAAAACTCTTCAAGTGTGTTACGGGCCTTAAGTCTGCGTGCCCACAGGTAACAGCATACTATTAAAACAGTGTCATGATACAGTACGCTTAGCAGGGATTGTCTGCCTGCTGATGGGGGGTAATGATATGCAAGACATTCTCATGTTGTTGGGACCTCCAACCTAATTGGCAATAGAGAAAAGTACGTCAAAACTGCAACTTAGTGATTTTTGTTCGGTTGATTTACAACCCCCAGTCATAGAGGAAACAGTTTTGGGACAATTCCGGTTCGGAGCTCTAAAAAGCTTTTGACCTGATGCTACCCAACAAGTCTTTATGAAAACGAGCCATCCACTATCGTACAGAGCAATATGGACACAGCGGCGGTTGTCAGGTTTATCACCAACGGCCCCTCCCCTGTTGAACTTCGCAATACAGGTTTATGGTGTGACCTGCCCATTGTGCCAGCCCCAAAACAGGATTACTGCCATACTATAATGCGCTGTATGGATGGTTGGGACCCGTGGGGCTCCGAAGAACAAGGCACCCATTGTGAGAGCCGTAGCTGTCCGGACAATAGCTCTTTACAATGGGGCATTCAGCTAGGATTGCAGCGGGCAATGTATTTATTGTGGAGGGCAAAAGGGATCTCTGTTGGTGAGGGGGGTGGGGTTTCCACACATACAAAGTGAGTGAGATAGAGATGGATTGGATACAACAACCGCTGTACCATAAATGTCATGTTTTGAGTGAAAGCCAGTGTGTAAAGGTAGGCTTTACTACAGCTCCAGCATGGCTGGATGAAGCCAACCGGCGCAATGTATGTACACGCTATTATGCTGTGAGAGTACCGCATGCTCTCGATTATCCTGATTGAAACCAATCGTGCATTAGCTACAACAAGAATTATCGAGTGATAAGATACGACGCCACGCGATCAATGCCAGGAATAAGACAATGCGGCAAAGAGGCGGAAGGGAGAACGAACGAAACGTGCCGGGCCTCGAACACAAGCCTCGGTACAGCGTGCACCGGTCTGAATACATTTCAGGATCTCTCTAATAACGTCAGTTATTGAAAACAGTGAAATATTTCAACACATTTAAAAATAATTCAATTAGGATAAGTCAGTAATTTTAATTGTTAGTGAAAGAATTTTCAAACAATTTAATACACTCATACATTATTGAAATAAATCAATAATTTCAATTGTTGTCGAAATATAATAAAATAATTCACACATTTAAACATCATTCAATTAGGATCAGTCAGTAATTTTAATTGTTAGTGAAAGAATTTTCAAACAACTTATAACATTTAAACATTGTTGAAAAAATTCAATAATTTCAATTGTTGTTGAAAAATAATAAAATAATTAAACACATCTGAACATTATTCAATTCAGTCAATAATTGTAATTATTGTTCAAAGAATTTTCAAACAACTTATAACATTTAAACATTGTTGAAATAATTCAATAATTTCAATTGTTGTTGAAAAATAATAAAATAATTAAACACATCTGAACATTATTCAATTCAGTCAATAATTGTAATTATTGTTGAAAGAATTTTCAAACAACTTATAACATTTAAACATTGTTGAAATAATTCAATAATTTCAATTGTTGTTGAAAAATAATAAAATAATTAAACACATCTGAACATTATTCAATTCAGTCAATAATTGTAATTATTGTTGAAAGAATTTTCAAACAACTTATAACATTTAAACATTGTTGAAATAATTCAATAATTTCAATTGTTGTTGAAAAATAATAAAATAATTAAACACATCTGAACATTATTCAATTCAGTCAATAATTGTAATTATTGTTGAAAGAATTTTCAAACAACTTATAACATTTAAACATTGTTGAAATAATTCAATAATTTCAATTGTTGTTGAAAAATAATAAAATAATTAAACACATCTGAACATTATTCAATTCAGTCAATAATTGTAATTATTGTTGAAAGAATTTTCAAACAACTTATAACATTTAAACATTGTTGAAATAATTCAATAATTTCAATTGT
Organism: Periplaneta americana; assembly: GCF_040183065.1. NCBI lineage: Eukaryota > Metazoa > Arthropoda > Insecta > Blattodea > Blattidae > Periplaneta > Periplaneta americana. The sequence goes on along the minus strand of NC_091119.1, from coordinate 207,768,817 downwards.
TGTTGAAAAATAATAAAATAATTAAACACATCTGAACATTATTCAATTCAGTCAATAATTGTAATTATTGTTGAAAGAATTTTCAAACAACTTATAACATTTAAACATTGTTGAAATAATTCAATAATTTCAATTGTTGTTGAAAAATAATAAAATAATTAAACACATCTGAACATTATTCAATTCAGTCAATAATTGTAATTATTGTTCAAAGAATTTTCAAACAATTTATTACATTTAAACATTGTTGAAATAATTCAATAATTTCAATTGTTCTTGAAAAGCAATAAAATAATTAAATATATCTGAACATTATTCAGTTCAGTCAATAATTGTAATTATTGTTCAAAGAATTTTCAAACAATTTATTACATTTAAACATTGTTGAAATAATTCAATAATTTCAATTGTTCTTGAAAAGCAATAAAATAATTAAATATATCTGAACATTATTCAGTTCAGTCAATAATTGTAATTATTGTTCAAAGAATTTTCAAACAATTTATTACATTTAAACATTGTTGAAATAATTCAATAATTTCAATTGTTCTTGAAAAGCAATAAAATAATTAAATATATCTGAACATTATTCAGTTCAGTCAATAATTGTAATTATTGTTCAAAGAATTTTCAAACAATTTATTACATTTAAACATTGTTGAAATAATTCAATAATTTTAATTGTTGTTGGAAAATAATAAAATAATTCAACACATTTAAACATTATTCAGTTAGGATAAGTCAGTATTTTCTAATGGCGTTTTCAATTGAACACGTGGTTACGAAAGCACTAGTTAATTTCTATGACAAAATTCTCATCTGTACATTTCATTTATCTTGTACCGTCATTTCCCATAACTATGGCCTGGAACACAACTATGGCCCATTCAAATTTTGTACTCCAAAACGTAGTACCTCGTTTATCTATATTCTTGCTGTACTGTAGTTTGAAGTCAAGTCACTGCAGCTATCTGCGAACGGTCTATGTTACTTGTACAATGTTCTTTGAATAGTTGTATCGTGGACCATAGTTGTATTCCAGGACCATAGTTGTGGGAAATGACGGTATCCTATGCAAATATGGGAAGATATTTTGTATATTTTTTTCTCAATTTTGTTTTATTACAATATTTCACGTGTGCTTAGTTGAAGTCACTAATAGATAATGAAAATGAAAGCAATTTATTGTTATTGGTTTCAGCCTTTCCTAGAATTCAGATATACTACTGAACTTGAAATTCGCGACAAATTGACTATCATAAATCATTCACACTTAAGATAAAACCTGCATATTTCTTTATGCATCTGGCACATTTTTCGTTTATCGCTGATAACGAAAGAAAGAAAACGACCTGGTTTGGCAGTTTTATAAAAGATTTCGCTTCGAATCTTGCACTATAAAAGTCTATTGTCGGTGTTCATTAGAATCGCAGATTAAGTTACCGCGACTTAATTTTTTCGATACAACACATGCGAATTATAGTGCCTCTTTGAGCATGTGGTTAGCACGACACGAATTTACATACAAGATTGGATTGTGACTCGGTTTGGACCTCATTTTCGTCATTTAACACGGGAGCCGCTCATCTCACAAACTACGTGTAGAGGATCCCACTCACCCCTCCCTCTTTCCACACCCTGGTCGACGAATTTTATTGTCTTGTAAAGGTGTCAAGACAAATCAGGATCCCTGCAAGATATACACGTGGTGTGCCCTGAAAGCAGTTTCTTGCCTCGTATTTCTCGAGAGCCCCCGCTGACATACCGCCTCGAGTTGAGGCAAATTGTGTTGTTCCCACTCCATCTGCTGTTACATGTGTATCACCACGCTTTACGAGGCTTTGCAATAACAGACATCGCTACAGGGAGTCTGAAACAACGCTGGCTGAGTGGTTAACGACGGTCTCTCACTAAGGAATCCGGGGTTTGATTCTCGGCAAATCAAATGACATTCTTCTCCTCCGATTTCATTCCTACTCGCCTTCTCGCCCTTTCTTGTTATTACTGTATTATTATTTACTTACTTACTTAATTACTTACTTACTTACTGGCTCTTAAGGAACCCGGAGGTTCATTGCCGCCCTCACATAAGCCCGCCATTGGTCCCTATTCTGAGTAAGTATAATCCAATCTCTACCATCATATCCCACCTCCCACAAATCCATTTTAATATTATCTTCCCATCTACGTCTCGGCCTCCCCAAACGTCTTTTTCCCTCCGGCCTCCCAACTAACACTCTATATGCATTTCCGGATTCGCCCATACGTGCTACATGCCCTGCCCATCTCAAACGTCTGGATTTAATGTTGCTAATTATGTCAGATGAAGAATACAATGCGTGCAGCTCTGCGTTGTGTAACTTTTTCCATTCTCCTGTAACTTCAACCCTCTTAGCCCCAAATATTTTCCTAAGCACCTTATTCTCAAACACCCTTAATCTCTGCTCCTCTCTCAAAGTGAGAGTCCAAGTTTCACAACCATACAGAAGAACCGGTAATATAACTGTTTTATAAATTCTAACTTTCAGATTTTTTGACAGCAGACTAGGTGATAAAAGCTTCTCAACCGAATAATAACAGGCATAATTTATTCTGAGTTTAATTTCCTCTCGAGTATCATTTATATTTGTTACTGTTGCTCCAAGATATTTGAATTTTTCCACCTCTTCGAAGGATAAATCTCCAAATTTTATATTTCCATTTCGTACAATATTCTGGTCACGAGACATAATCATATACTTAGTCTTTTCGGGATATAATTCCAAACCTACCTCTTTACTTGCTTGAAGTAGAATTTCTACGTTTTCCCTAATCGTTTGTGTATTTTCTCCTAACATATTCACGTCATCCACGTAGACAAGAAGCTGATGTAACCCGTTCAATTCCAAACCCTATCTGTTATCCTAGACTTTCCTAATGGCATATTCTAGAGCGAAGTTAAAAAGTAGAGGTGACAGTGCATCTCCCTGCTTTAGCCCGCAGTGAATTTATTATTATTATTATTATTATTATTATTATTATTATTATTATTACTGTTATTATTAGGCTACTGTAGTAGCTGGTAGTGGTGGTTGTGGTGGTGGTGGTACCTTGACTGGTTTCAGCTTATTAGGAACCTCGACTGAACGGCATTGCACCTATTTCTTTCTGTGATAAAGCTGTTTATACAGGATGGTTCAGAGAATTTTTGTGAAATGATAGGTGGTGAAGGATATGACTATGTATTTTCTGTCAACAGTCCGAAAACTGATTGAAAACACGTAAGTGACAACGAATAAGGCATCACTCGCGAGGCAGGTAAGCCAGAAGATAATGGTTATAGTGGCCAAATCCCTGTGCAGCAACTGTTCTTCCTCTAACACATATCATCAAGTGGCCGTATTTGGAAAAGAAAATGTAAACAACTATTCTTTAATACGGCATCGTTTCACAGATACAATATTTTGAAGTGTACAGTAATATGAAACACAGTGATGTTATGATGCGATTTCTATTACATGAAGTTGCTATTACTTAATTAGGATTATAATAGCGTGAGAACAGCATTAGAATATTTTATTTTATTTTCTTATCTGGTTGAGAAACTTTTATGATCCAGTCTGCTGTGAAAAAAGCTGAAAGTTAGAATTTATAAAACAGTTATATTACCGGTTGTTCTTTATGGTTGTGAAACTTGGACTCTCACTTTGAGAGAGAAACATAGTTAAGGGTGTTTGCGAGTAAGGTTCTTAGGAAAATATTTGGGGCTAAGAGGGATGAAGTTATAGGAGAATGGAGAAATTACACAACACAGAACTACACGCATTGTATTCTTCACCTGACATAATTAGGAACATTAAATCCAGACGTTTGAGATGGGCAGGGCATGTAGCAGGTATGGGCGAATCCAGAAATGCATATAGAGTGTTAGTTTGGAGGCCAGAGGGAAAAAGACCTTTAGGGAGGCCGAGACGTAGATGTGAAGATAATATTAAAATGGATATGAGGGAGGTGGGATATAATGATAGAGAATGGATTAATCTTGCTTAGGATAGGGACCAATGGCGGGCTTATGTGAGGGCGGCAATGGTTCTCCGAGTTCCTTAAAAGCCAGTAAGTAAGTAAGTATTATCTGACTTTCCAAATCTTGCCTATAAACAGAGAATAACACACGATTTACAACAACGGTTATACATGAATGGGAACATGAAACATAAACAACGTAGATAAAAAAATTGAAGATAAGAACACAGATTGTCGATTACAAATATATAATTTTAACATTTATGTGGAGTGTTTACCACATAGATGATTTTTTAAAATGACAACTGAGTATTTAATAATGTTTTTGACAATTTCGTCCTGAATACCTTTGCCTAATTTATATATATATATATATATATATATATATATATATATATATATATATATATAATTATGGTTTATTTAACGACGCTCGCAACTGCACAGGTTATATCAGCGTCGCCGGTGTGTCGGAATTTTGTCCCGCAGAAGTTCTTTTACATGCCAGTAAATCTACTGATATGAGCCTGTCACAATTAAAAACACTTAAATGCCATCGACTTCGGCCAAGATCGAACCCGCAACCTCTAGCATAGAAGGCCAGCGCTATACCAACTGCGCTACCGAGGGCGACTTGCCTAATAATATTTCCCTTTCCACGTCACAAAAAAATTAGGGACTGTTCCTCGGGACCCCAACAGCGGACCTGCTACTGTGATACTCTGGACGTTGCATTTGTTGCGGAAGTAAGGCATTGTTGACTCGTATAGGCTATTTATTTTTTCTGTTCATCAACATCCTCAAGCTGTGCTTTGGACTGTTCAAAGCAAATTGTCGGATCATTGATATCTGCTGCAGATTATTTCCTATTGATGGCGATAATGTCAATTCTCTGTACGCCATCTTGTTCAGCGAAACAATGAACTTCTTCATAAACTTCCAGAGCAGCAGCAAGAAGGGTACGAATGAGGTTGTCGTTTTATTGTCAAGATTTTTCCCTGAGGACACCTCCCAAACACATGAGATAGGGATTCAAACTCACTACATATTTTGTTATTGTTATATTAAAATACCCGTTCGCACTAGCGGTATTATAAAAGTTGCAGAGCCTTACCTTTGTTTACAAGATCTGTTCAGTGTCTCCATCTATAGCGACGCACACATGGCAGCGTTGTCGGAAAGTTGTGACGTGTGTCAGTAGGTCGAGCTCATGACGTACCGTACTGCAATAGTAATATGCGTTACAAGAGCGGTATGTTGACGTTTTCATGTTCGAGGAAAAGATTGAAAAAGCGAAACGTAGTTGAGCTTTTTTAATTTCCGAGAACATGAAAACAAACATACCGCTCGTGTATCATACATTATTTTGTGCGAAGATCGTTTATTACATACCTGAAAGACGAATTTCTAATTAGTTGCAATGAAATCTCCATCTTTGTTTCTGTTTAATGACGGCAACTTTGGAATACCAAAATATCTATCTTCAACATTGTTGCTATAAAATGTTTTCTGTGTTTACTATACTCCAGCAGGCCGTGATATACATCTGTCTTTTTTTTCCCCCCCAGTCTATAAATGCGAACTTAAAACAAACGGTAAGGTTATGTAATGATTTATTTTTCATTTTAATATTTTAACAATATTATTTATATAACATATTGCAGTAATAACATCGGTATCTGGAATCTTGTTGATTTTTTCACGGCTTCCCTAATGTTACTTGCATCAGGAATGCAATAACTTTACTGGAGTAGTAGACTTTACTTAACGTTTGCAAATATTTAAAAACAATAATTAACAGTGCAATTTAGGTGAAATTGCAGTGGTAAGTTTCCAATTTATAATTATTACTATGTTAAACGTCTCTAAAAATAATATATTAAAAGCCTAAAGCAGTAAAATGAATATGTCACTTAAGCGGTAAGAAGAGGGAAATTGTTACGTGTGTTACGTTGGGAATACTGAATGTGGAATTTCACACTTACCGCGTATTGGTTTTGTGCGGAAAGCAAGCAAATACGCACGATCTCGCACAAACTCTATTGTAATTGAAGAGTGGCGGCAAATTTTGCTTAAGTTAAAGTTCTTTTACTCAGCACTAGTAGCCCTCCATTTTGACTATTGTTACAATGCTTGAGTGTGCAACTGTTAGATGACAACTGTGTAGTGCGCATTTAAGTTGACAGTCTTAATAAAAACTTTACTGTCTTCGAACAAACTGATTCACCAACTACTCACAAAAAGTAAGATTTTTTTTTTTTAATCTCTTAAAGATAAATTTTTCATACTTCAAAGTATTACATTTGCGTTCATATAATAAGGAAACGTGTTCAGGAATCTGACTTCGCAATTCAAGTAAGATTTACCCTAAAAAGTAGTTAATTGAAATAAATTTTAGTCCAGTAAGTAGCCTCTTTTTTATTAAAAAAAAATTAGTCCCATATTTAAATCTAATTTATAATAATAATAATAATAATAATAATAATAATAATAATAATAATAATAATAATAATAATAATAATAATGGCTTTATTTAACCTGGCAGAGTTAAGGCCGTAAGGCCTTCTCTTACACTCAACCAGGATTAAAAGTTTCTTACATAGTTGAACATAAAACTGGATCGGAATTAAGTAATTACATACTGATACAATGTAGGTACATAATGAGATCAAAAGAGGTAGTTACATAAAAATTTACCTCATAAAATAAAAATAAACATAGTGGAATACATATTAATATTGTTAGAATCAAATACGAATCATATAAAAACAGAAGCCGATAATTCAATAAAAAAATGTACACAGTAAAAATAAAAATAAACACATTAGTATACATATTAGTATTAGATTACAATTAAGTAGGATTTATATAATTAAACCAGATACCGACAATTGAGTAAAATGTACACAAAATTAGATTAATAATAAAAAAACAACACAGTGGGATATATATTGGCGTTAAGTGATAAATAAACACGATATAGATAATAAAAATATATTTAAGCTCTTTATTTTTCATCTGTGAAATATGGTTGTATGATGTGAGTTTCAGGTTTTAACAATGATTGTAATCAGAATTATTAGACTCTTGGGTATGCCACCGTGTTCTGTCGAGTTGTTGTATGACATTGATTAAAGTTCTCGTTAACAATTTGTTAAAACCATAAAATTTACTTAGTCTTACGTTAAAAAAGTGTAAAATTGTTAAAAAAAAAAGGCATATACCTTAGACGGACGGCCCGTTTCAACGCTATGTCACGTCATCTTCAGTGTCTCTTGAGTTGGTTCAAGAGACACTGAAGATGACGTGACATAGCGTTGAAACGGGCCATCCGTCGAAGGTATATGCCTTTTTTTTTTTAACAATTTTACACTTTTTTAACGTAAGAGTAAGTAAATTTTATGGTTGTTGTATGAGTTTCTGTGAAGACAAGATTGTTAAATATTTTAAACATTTTATAAGTTCACAGTTTCTTTCTTATACTGACAATTCGTAGCAACATGAGTTAACTATTTTTAAAGTCACCTCCTCATATTTGCTACGAAGTCCTGTCTCATTATTCCGATCCATAAACGAGCATTCTTTCATATGCTTGAAAGAACAACGTCTGTGCTCCTTCATATTCCGATGTTTATTTCTTCTTTTACATTCCTTCCAAACGATGTTAGATTTGTTGGCGTGATGACAGGGAGATTCTGCCCAACGCATCTTTGATGACCACAAATTCCAGTCAGTCCATCCAACCACGACCCAGGCTCTCGTGCTAGAATCATTAACATATAATGCGTTTTTCCTCCAAGGAGGTGCTGTGGACGTCATCCTCGGAAGATTATTTCCGTCTTGGTAACTCCATCTTAATACCAGAACGTCTTCGGTATGTTTGAGTTCTTTACTTAAGGCAAAAAATTCTGCGCCAAATATTTTGGGTATATTTTACGACGCATCTTTATAGGCCGCAAAATAATTGCGTGGCAGCCGACATGATCCACGTCACGTGATAGCCTCAAGGAAAAATCCACTGGTGGACAGGTGTGTGGTATCGTGAACATATTAGAGGAGACTGAAAGAGAGCTGTTGAGTGGAAATTTATTGTGCGCCGAGGTGATTGGGCTAAAATGTGTGGCAAATCGCAGTGCAGCTTATTGCTTGGTAGGTGTCAGGAGATGCGTAGCTTCTCTACTTTATTGTACTCTATACGACAACTTATATTTTACAGGTTTTCTTCTGTCTTTTTTTTCCTCCCGAGAAGCCAGTAAAATACCCCACGAGAAATGCACACACTTGTGGAACAGAGGATTGGGCGTGCCTGTGTTGTTTATCTGTCTTTCGAAAAAAAGAATACAGTAAATATAAATAAAATCGATGGCGTAGTAAATTTTGTTTTTTAAAACGTTCTATTATGTTAAGTGGGAAAGAATAAGTTTCGATGGGGACGTAAAGAATAGATGGATGCCGAAGTTGTGGGCCTGTCGTTCGTAACAAAAGAGAAGGCACTTTAGTATTCATGACTCATATGGTCGGCAATGTAGTAAGTTGTAATTTACTTGATTTTTATTTCACACCGTGATTGCTGAATAAAGATACAGATACTTGGCCACAGACATGAACGCTACGTCGAAATAAAGTGAAAAATGGACCTCAAAGCTCCTGCACTGTGCCTCAAAACGGCGGTGTCTCTGGGGAACCTCATTCGATTCCCGACAGGAAGGTGGAGACTTGTGAATATTGTATCCTCATCACACAACATGCTGCGGTTGGTTGACTTGCTTCTACAGGCATCAGATGGCAAGGATTCTAGAGTGGAGTTAAAAACTGAGATTGTTACCATATTTGTATGTCACAAAATCGGGAAGGCAACTAAGAAGAGAGTATTGACTTAAAATAGGCCTATATCTATATATATATATATATATATATATATATAATTTGAATTGGTAATGGAAATTACGGGAAAACGGCTGAACGGATTTTAATAAATGACCCCTCATTTTGAAGTTTGGAACCCAAAGTTTTTCGGAAAAGTAATAGTTTTCAGTAAAATGTAAATTTTCCTACATAATTTTCCTATTTTCCAAAATCCATCTGTTGTCAGTTTTGAGAACTAATTTTATTGAATCACGGCCGACTTGATTGAATTTCAGAACAAAACACACACTACAATAAACAATAGGCTATTACACGAAGGCCATGACCTGCAGGATTGCCGACATATTTAGAGCTCAATTCAATTTGTTATTAAAAACTGATTCTGCAGTGTATAATTTTCTGAGTATAGCTGTGTATTGGATATTCAAATCTACGAAACTTGAGGTGGCTTGATGACATTATTACCATTAGGAATTAAATATTATTATAGTTAATATGATGATGCGTCTATTTTTCATTAATTGTACATAACATTGAGGCTATATTGATGACGTGAAAGTGAAACGTTTTGAGGTTATGTAAGTAAATGTAGAGAATATCTTAATTTAGATCTTCATTTCTATAATTTACTGAGTGGCTGCTATATATAACTACAAAACTTAAGTAAGATAATAATATTGTTATTAAAAATTAAATATTTTTATATTTATTAACCCAGTGGGGTTGGGTCTTTTTCCATATACTTAATGGCGGTGTAGTGTAGATATTGATATGTGTCATTGTCTTCAGTATTGGCTCGAGAGAGAGCAAAAATTACAGTTCCTAAGGAAAGATCAAAAGGTATTACTTACTGATAAAATAAGAGGCCTAGAAAATTTTGTAGTCTCCAGATCATTTCAGCAAGATCTCTTAGTAGGATAAAATGATTTTACGCTCTACATTTCAAGTTCTACATGCAGCAGCTATACGAAAATGCTATTGTTCGAAAGCTTAGCAAACCTGACATTTTTTTAACTTTTGTCTACAATCCACAATGACCTGAAATAGCTACTGCTATCGTCCTGACATTGATACTTGCGTTTTCGCGTTGAAACTCAAAAACTGAAGTTGGATAGGTTCAAGAAAAAGTATTTGGCCTAAAAAAATCCATTCAGAGGGACTATGTTTCATTATTATGGAAGCAAATATCCATCAAAAAGACAAGCATTCTTCATTGAAAATAAATCTGAAAAATATTTATTTGAACGTCTAACGAACTTAGTTTGCAGCAGCATTTGCTGCACAAGCCACTAGTATGTTTATAATCTGTATGTCCTACAACAAACCAGTGCTCCAATAACAGCAGCTAGCTGTAGTAGGTTAGGTTAAGGCAGCGTTTCTCAAACTATGGTCCGCGGATCACCTGTGGTCCTCGAGGTCTGCCCTTGTGGTCCTTCAAAAAAGACAGAAGAAAAAATAAAATTCAAACGAATTGCGTATCTCGCTATAGCTGAAAATCTCAGAGTTTGGAAATGACACATGGCAATCGAATTTCACTTTTTCTCCCAGTACTGACATTTTATGAAATTTATTACCCTAACCGTCTATCGGCTTCCCACACTATTTTCAACAACAAAAGAGGGATTTAAAGCACTATACACGTGGTGTTTCTCGACATCTTTTCCCTGCACATCTGGCGCCGCGCCTGTAACCTAGCCAGGAACCACCCGAATTCATAACAGAGGACCAAAGTACCGAACTTTAATTCAATTTTAAAATGTAAGTATAGGCCTACTGGTATTAAAAAATGCTACGAAAATGATAAATTTGCTTTCGAAGGGAACAAGAGTAAGGTGGTCCGCGGAACTGTTCTGACTTTAAAAAGTGGTCCCCACTTCAAAAAAGTTTGAGAAACGCTGGGTTAAGGTATAACATGAAAATCGAGTATCGCAAAAAAAAATCAACTAAGGATGAAAGTTAAAAAATTAATGAATGCAGTATTAAAACTATAAGTCCACCGCTGTGGAGTAACGGTTAGCCTGCGTGACTATAAAACGAGCGAGCTCGGGTTCAAATCCTGGTTGGGACTAGTTACCTAGTTGAGGTTTTTCAGGGTTTTCCCTCAACCCATTGAGAGCAAATGCTGGGTAACTTTCAGTGCTGGACCCTGGAT